>NC_143395.1:50810022-51110412 GCF_052110815.1 Crocodylus siamensis
TTCTGGTTGTCCTGGACCTTCCTTGTCAGGTACAGCTCATTTTTTACCTTTGCCTTCCTTACTTTTTCACCACAGGTTCTTGCTATTTCCTGGTATGCTTCCTTGGTGATCTTCCCATTTTTGATTGCCTACATGCTTTCCTTTTGCATATGAGCATTCCTAGAAACTCCTTGTTTAGCCGCACTGGTGTCTTGTTGTCTTTTTGGTGCTTCCATCATGTCAGACCAGTTTCTTATTGGGCTTCCTATTCTGTGCTCTTTAGAAGCTCCCAGCACTTCTGGGTGCTTTTATGCATCAGTCCGTTTTCCTATGGCACCACGCTTATTAACTCTTTGAGTCAGGTGAAATTCTCCCTTTTGAAATACAGTATCCTAGTTTTGCTGACCTCCTGCTTTCCCCATCTCAGGATCTGGAATTTTATCACACCATGATTGCTTCCTCCCAAGGAACCCATCACCTCCACATCCTTCATCAGTTTTTCCTTACTGGTCAGGACAAGATTCAAGAGAGATGATCCCTTACTTGTATCTTCCATCTTCTGCAAGAGAAAGTTATCCTCCACATAAGTTAGGAACTAAGTATTTTATATTTGACTGTATTGTTCTACTAGCAAATGTCTGGAAAGTTGAAGTTTCTCATCTTCACCCTCCCATAGCTTTTGAATAGATTTGTCACCTCTTTTTACTAATTTGTTAGCTTATAATAAATCACTACTGTTATATTGGTGCTGCATTTTTCATTTTTTATCTTCACCCAAATGCATTCTGCTCTACTATCATCTTCCAGTAAACCAGGGAACAAGTATATGTGTTTTTGACATACAAGGTGACACCACCACCTTTTCTCTCAATCCTGACCTTCCAAAACAAAGTGTAAACCTCAGTGTTGACATCCAGTTATAAGACTTGTCCCACCAGATCTTTGTAATACTAATCAGGTCATAGCTCTTTTCACAGGCAGCAGTGTCCAGCTCATTTTGTTTATTGCCCACACTTTTCACATTTGTATACATATACTGGATGTATTTTGCATTTTGACCTACTTGCTTCACTTTTGTACCACTTGTTGCTGTCCTGTGGTTCTCTGGCCATTTCCCAGAGTTAAGATGGTTCTTCTAATCGTTTCTCCTCTGAATCGTATACTCTGCTGCAGGAGGGCTTTGTTCACCATCCTACATGAAACCTAATTTAAAACCCTCCTTATTAGGTTGGCCAGATGACATCGAAAGATGCCCTTTCTAGTTGTGTTCAGATGCATACCATCTCTTGATATCAGTCTTCCTCCCCAAAATATCAACCGTTGTCGAAGAATCCAAAACCTTCATACTGACATCACCATCTTAGCCATGCATTTACTTCTAGGATGGACAAGATGGACCCTACCTGGGTCCATGCCTTCCACAGGGAGAATTGATAAGAACACCACTTGTGCTCCAGGAGAGATGGCCAAACCAAACAAAATGTATATCACAAGTACTTTTGCAACTATGCAAACAGCAGGCAAGGTACCTAATCTCTTGTTGCCAAGGTTAAACTTTGTTTCGTATTTAATCTCTTGTACACATACCATAAACCATGCATGCACACCTGAACTGCTTCATCCAATTAACTGTAACTGGTAAGAAAGTTTCATTTCATAACATTTTCATGTTTTGCCCCTTCACAGCAATTCCAGTAAAGAATTAATAATTTTGTTAAGCGTTATTCAGTGTTAAGTTACTAGAAAATGGCAGCCAAACATCTGACAAATATGTAAAAGGTTCATATCACACAACAATAATCTGAATTATGAACGTCTGATTGTGAAACCTATGCTTCATATTTGTAGCTTAAAACAGTTTTATCATCATACAAATATGGGTTCAATCTTGTTTTGATTGTTCCATACCTGTCTGGAAAATGTTAACACAGTTCCATTTTCATTTTATCATACTTTATGTGGAGAATTTTGACTTTTTGATGAAATAGACAATAAAATAAAAATTGCTTGAAAACAGACACATTTATGCAAGAATCTGAAATATATGGACTCAGATGGTACAGTGATGCTATCTGGGAGTAGCAGTTCAAGTCAGTTATGCTCCCAGTTTTCCTTATGAACTAGATACTTTAGTCTGGCCATCCCTCTTATAAATGTTTCTGCCTTTTGTTTAAGATAAAACATGTGTCTCAAAATTCTTTGCCCATGTTAAGTGATGTATTCCAGTGGGAGAGCTAGAAGGACAAGAAGAAGTCCTTTTTTAAATACATAAGGGGCAAAAAGAAGGTTTTGGGTAACGTGGGGCCCCTGCAAGACACACTAAGAAATTTGGTCATCACACCAGACAACAAAGCTAACCTATTTAATGACTTCTTTGCCTCCATTTTCCTGAGCAGGGACCAGATCAGCCCCCCACTGGGCTTCCCTGAGGCCCCAGGGGAGGCGCACCTAGGCCAAGGGTCAGTGAGGGTCTAGTGAGGGAACTTCTGGAGGGACTGGATGCATTTAAATCAGCTGGTCTGGACGATATCCACCCCAGAGTGCTGACGGAATTAGCTGAGGTCATTGTGGAACCCCTGGCATGGCTTTATGAGCACTCATGGTGTTCTGGTGTGTTGCCAGAGGACTGGAAGAGGGCCAGTGTGCTTCCCATCTTCAAAAAGTGGAGGAAGAAGGACCCGGGGAACTATAAGCCAGTTAGTCTTACCTTGATCCTGGGTAAGATTTTTGAGAGAATTATTCTGGCATTATCCATGAGGGGCCAGCAGGGGAGATTATGCTTAGGGGCAACCAACACGGGTTCATTAGAACCCGGCAGACCAACCTGGTGGCCTTCTACAACTAGATCACCAAATCCTTACATGCAGGGGTAGCAGTGGACTTAGTCTTTCTGGATTTTTGGAAGGCCTTCAACACTGTCTCTCATCCCATTCTCATTAAAAAACTGGGGGACTGTGGTGTTGACACCTACACAGTCAAATGGGTCACCAACTGGCTGGAGGGTCACACCCAGAGAGTGGTGGTGAATGGGTCATTTTCGACCTGGACGGATGTGGGCAGTGGGGTTCTGCAGGGCTCGGTCCTCAGGCCCGCACTGTTCAACATCTTCATCAGTGACTTGGACGAGGGGGTAAAAAGCACCCTGTTCAAATTTGCTTATGACACTAAGATGTGGGGGGGATGTGGGCATGCTAGAAGGAAGGAATAGGCTACAATCAGACCTAGACAGGTTACAGGGGTGGGCAGACAAGAATAGGATGGGATTCAACACTGACAAGTGCAAGGTGATGCACCTGGGGAGGAAGAACCAGCACCATATCTACAAGCTGGGGAACTCCCTTCTCATCAGTGCAGAGGCAGAAAAGGATCTTGGAGTCATCATTGATGCCAAGATGAACATGGGCTGGCAGTATGGGGATGCAGTCAGGAAGGTCAACCGCACTTTGTCATGCATCCACAGATGCATCTCAAGCAGGTCCAAGGAAGTGATCCTCTCCCTCAATGCAGTACTGGTCAGGCTGCAGCTGGAGTACTGCATCCAGTTCTGGGGGTTGTACTTCAAGAGGGATGTTGACAACATGGAGAGGGTCCAGAGGAGGGCCATGAGTGTGATCAGGGGACAGCAGGGCAGGCCCTACAAGGAGAGGCTACGGGACCTGAACCTGTTCAGCCTCCACAAGAGAAGGCTGAGAGGAGATCTAGTGGTCTGTTACAAACTAGTCAGAGGGGGCCAGCAGGCATTGGGGGAGACCCTGTTCCCCCAAACACTACCAGGAGTGACTAGAAATAACTGTCACAAGCTGGCAGAGGGTAAATTCAGATTAGACTTTAGGAGGCGCTACTTCACTGGGTAGCTAGGATCTGGAACCAACTTCCAAGGGAAGTGGTGCTGACTCCTACCCTGGGGGTCTTTAAGACAAGGTTGGACAATCACCTTGCTGGGGTCATTTGACCCCAGTACTCTTTCCTGCCATGGCAGGGGGTCAGACTTGACGATCTGCTCAGGTCCCTTCCGACCCTGCTAACTATGAAACTATGATAGAGAAACACAGGAATATACTAATTTGGTTTTCAGGCATTCATTTTTTTCAACATAATATTAACATTTTATACTGAAAGTGTAGAAACCTAGAAACTAATAGTAATAATAATAATCCTAACGGCAATACTCCCATGAATCCAAATCATTAAAACCTGACATTCTGTATATAGTAAACCAGCAATGCTCAACCCTACACACGCCAGATCCAGCCCATAGAGCCATGCTATCTGGACCACAGGGCTGGGTCCAAGAAATTGGTAGCTGAGGAGTGGTGGCAGCTAATTGATGCTTCCTGCTGTCAATTTTTTGGACCTGGATGGAGCCCCATGGACCAGATATTATGGCTCTGTGGGCCTCAGTGGAGCTGCATCAGGCTGAGTAAGGTAGCACAGAGGCAAGATGGGTGGCACAGGGCTGAGCAGGGTGGCACAGAAGTGTGGGGCAGTGCAAGGCCAAGGCCAGTAGCAAATCTTGGAATGTGGGGCATGATCCTGGTGTGCAGGGCCCAATCTGGCCCACGGACCAGCCCTACACCACTTATCTGACCCAAGGAGCCAAACGATTGAGCACCACTGTAGTAACCCTACTGTTAGTTTTATAGCAGAACTTAAATGCTCCTTATTTGGATCATTATTGTATTCAGTATTAACTTAGAAGACCATAAGATTAATTGAATGAAAAAAAAATCCTATATATTTTTAATATGACAAAGAAAACTGAGGCTGCAATACCATCAAAAATAAATGTCACAGATTAAAAAAATCAGGAATCCTGTTCATCTTCAGCGATGCTAAAAAGTTTAAATAATCCAACACTGTAAACAAAAGGTGCATAGATAAAAACCAGGCTGAGTTGCAGGTCTCAATGCTCACGTAGGTTCTTGGCCAGAGTGCAGGACCTCCATCTAACCCAGGTGGTGCACAGCCCCACCAGGGAGGGAAGACGCCTTGTTGGACTTAGTGCTGGCCATAGGTGATGACCTGGTGAGGGGGCTACGGGTGCTCGACCACCTGGGCGACAGTGATCATCGCCTGCTGGAATTCACCATCCAGCGCAAGGTGGCAAAGGCATGCAGTAAGGCAGTGGCCCTAGATTTTAGGAGGGCAGACTTCAACAAACTAAGGAGGACAGTTGGACAAGCGCTGAGGTCCCGGAGGGGAGGGGAGCCAGGTGTCCATGGAGAGTGGTCGCTCCTTAAGGAGACAATCCTCCAAGCCCAAAGGAAAGTAATCCCAATGAGGTTCAAAGGGAGCAGGAGAGCACACAAGCCTCCATGGCTCACCAAAAGCATCTGGGAATATCTCCTTGCTAAAAAGGAGGCTTACACCCAATGGAAAGAAGGGGTCATCACCAGGGAGGACTATTCTGTAGTTGCTTGGGGATATACAGGGGTAGTAAGGAAGGCCAAGGCAGAGATGGAACTGGGACTAGCTTCCCAGATTAAGGACAATAAGAAGTCCTTTTTTAAATACATAGCGGGTAAAAAGAAGGTCCCGGGTAATGTGGGGCCCTTGCAGGACATGTTGGGTAATTTGGTCATCACACCAGACGGCAAAGCTAACATGTTTAACGATTTCTTTGCCTCCGTCTTCCTAAGTAGGGACCAGAACAGCCACCTCCCTGCTGGGCCCAACTCGGGCCCGGGGGGAGGCACACCTGGGCCACAGGTTAGCGAGGATTTAGTTAGGGAGCTTCTGGAGGGGTTGGACGTATTCAAGTCAGCCGGTCCAGATGATCTCCACCCTAGAGTTCTAAAGGAAATGGCCGAGGACATTGCAAGTCCCCTGGCATGGCTTTACGAGCACTCGTGGTGCTCTGGTGAGGTACTGGAGGACTGGAATAGGGCCAACGTGGTTCCCATCTTCAAAAAAGGCAGGAAGGAGGACCCAGGAAACTATAGGCCGGTTAGTCTTACCTCAATCCTAGGCAAGCTGTTTGAGGAAATTATGCTGGCACACATCCAGAAGGGGCCAGCAAGGGACTGCATGCTTAGAGGCAACCAACACAGGTTCATCAGTGGCAGGTCCTGTCAGACCAACCTGGTGGCCTTTTATGATCAGATCACCAGATCATTAGATGCAGGGGTAGCAGTGGATATAGTCTTCCTGGACTTCCGGAAGGCTTTGACACTGTCTCTCACCCTGTTCTCATTAAGAAACTGGGGGGCTGTGGTGTAGACACCCACACAGTCAAATGGGTAGCCAACTGGCTGGAGGGCCGCACCCAGAGGGTGGTAGTGAATGGGTCCTTCTCAACCTGGAAGGACGTGGGCAGTGGGGTTCCGCAGGGCTCGGTCCTCAGGCCTGCACTGTTCAACACCTTCATTAGTGATTTGGACGAGGGGGTAAAAAGCACCCTGTTCAAATTTGCTGATGATGCTAAGATGTGGGGGGATGTGGGCATACTGGAAGGATGGAACAGCCTACAATCAGACCTAGACAGGTTGCAAGGGTGGGCGGATGAGAATAGGATGGGTTTCAACACAGACAAGTGCAAGGTGATGCACCTTGGGAGGAACAACCAGCACCATACCTACAGGTTAGGGAACTCCACTCCTGTCAGCACAGAGGCAGAAAAGGATCTTGGGGTCATCATTGACTCCAAGATGAACATGGGCCAGCAGTGTGGGGAGGCAGTTAGTTAGGCCAATCGCACCTTGTCATGCATCCACAGATGCATCTCGAGCAGGTCCAAAGAGGTGATCCTCCCCCTCTATGCAGCGCTGGTCAGGCCGCAGTTGGAGTACTGCATCCAGTTCTGGGCACCGCACTTCAAGAGGGATGTCGACAGCATGGAGAGGGTCCAGAGGAGGGCCACTCGCCTGATCAGGGGGCAGCATGGCAGGCCCTATGAAGAGAGGCTGTGGGACCTGAACCTGTTCAGCCTCCAGAAGAGAAGGCTGAGGGGGGATCTTGTGGCCTGTTATAAACTAGTCAGGGGGGATCAGCAGGCATTGGGGGAGTCACTGTTCTCCCGAGCACTGCCAGGAGTGACCAGGAATAATGGTCACAAGCTGGCTGAGGGTAGGTTTAGGTTAGATAGCAGGAGGCGCTACTTCACTGTCAGGGCAGCTAGGGCCTGGAACCAACTTCCAAGAGAAGTGGTGCAGGCTTCTACCCTGGGGGTTTTTAAGAGGAGGTTAGATGAACATCTTGCTGGGGTCATTTGACCCCAGTACTCTTTCCTGCCATGGAAGGGGGTCGGACTAGATGATCTGCTCTGGTCCCTTCCAACCCTAGAAACTATGAAACTATGAAACTATTAGAATAGTAAATTGTTTACTTATTCTCTACAGTAATGCAGAGCAGCGAATGCTTTTTCTATTTTCCCTAAATGGGAAATGGCTAAGATTCATACTTATATCACCTGCATCACTACAGTTTCCAGAATTTTTGTCTTTAGTCTGGGGTCAGACATAGGTCATACCATATCAACAGTTTTTTCAGAAAACTGACATGAATCTGTGGTACTCAGAGGATGTGTTGAGGAGGATAGGGAGTTATGAGGTTATATGTATATGTTTGTGTTTTTCTCTCCCAAATGAGAGGCTAGAAGTGATAAAAGATGGAAGTCCACTGAGTGAGGTATACAATTGGTATTTGATCCTGGAGATGCATATAGCAGTATTGAAAAGTTAAGACAAAGCCTAATTTGTTATCAGTACTAAGGAAGTAAACATTCACTTTAAAGTTGCTTTAAAATATACAAGTACAATGTATTAATAGATTTATTAACTGAATATCTATCACTCTACAATTCAACGTATCTAGCTATTCTAATTTCTGTTCTTTCTGTGATTCAGAGAAGAGCATTTGATTCATATGTAAATGGAGACACTTCAAGAAATCCACATAATTTTGAATGTTAAGTTGCACTGTCCATTTCATTGACTATCTAAAAAAGCTCAGATAATATTCTGGGACATTCAGATATTAGCTGAATCCCAGTTCTTATTGTACACAATGTATATATGTGTCTTCCTATATAACCATCTTTCCTCAAACCAATAGGGTATGCTGGAAATGCTAATGATATATTCAGGAGTGTAGGTTATGATATATGCATAGGTAGATAATGGTATATTCATTCCTTTTCTTCAGCTGCTTATATCTTTGTGCCTGAAATTACTATACATTATTTACTTAGGATATATTAATTAATAATAAAAATTAAGTTTTTCAGTCATACAATGCACAATAAGGTTTATAGGTAAAACTGTGAACATTTTGAACTTGCTGATTTTTCCAGACTTTAAATCATTTATTAACTAATTTACTGAGAGAGAATATTTAAAATTTGCTACTAGAGCCAAACTCTGATCAGTTTTAATTAGTTTTGTTTTGCATAGGAACAGTAAACTATATCTGCATATATTAAATGTCTTAATAAATGCATGCAGATGGCTCATACCTCTCTTGCAATGAAAATATACCTGTTAGAATTATTTGCTGAGCATTTGTCATTCTACAATACAGCATATCTGGTTGTTTTAATTGTTGTTTCTTCTATGAATCACGAAAAACCATGCATTTCACACACAAACAAAAGAAGACACATTTTATATACCAAGTTTGCATTTCCAAAAACAGCAACTGAATGTGTCTGCCCTATTTGAAATATTTTTGTTCATCAGATCTAGTATATATCTAGAACCATAACTAAAATAGTTTGTATTTTGGGTCCTCAGGAAAATTATATTAAAATCGAATAGTACGTATGGCAATAACTGTAGGACCATGTCCAGATGTGTGTGGATGTTTGGTTCCTTGGGGACAAGTAGTGGCAGTGCACCTTGCACCATCACTAGTTGTGCCTGGGGAACCAAACATCCACACACACTATGGTAAGCTACCCCAGGTCGGGTAGGGAAGGCTGCCTCAGCAGCCTTACTTGGGGTCCTGGGGATCTCCTGGGGCTGCAGCAATGGCAATACTGCTGTGCAGAGCCTGGCTGGCAGCAGAATACAGCTCTAGCCAGCCAGGCTGTGGTTTTGGGCAGTGCATGCTACCACCATGTGCACTAATCCACTTTTTCTTTTGCAGGTTTTTTTGACCCCTGGATATCCAGGGGTGAAAACCCGCCCCTCTGCACTGTTCCCTTGCAGTGCAGAGAACAACAGAACATGCAGTATTGGCCCTGCAGATGTGTCGGCGGCACCACTTACCACACGGCTGTGTTCAAGGGCTCTGCGAAACAGCACCATTTTCTTTCAACTTCTGTTTCACCATTTTGATGGGACAGTGTTTTGTTTTGAGTTTTGTATTGTTTCAAAATCACTTTTCTGAATCAGTTTCAAAACTGTTCTGTTTTGTTTTGTCAAAACTGTTTCACTGTTTCAACATTTTGCCTATAGGTTATAATGGGGAAGCATGAAACTGCCTATAACTTTATCATTTTTTGGCAGATATGGATGAAAGGGATGGGTAGCCCCTGGTGAAGGCATGAAGCCTGTCAAGTTTCAAGGAGATAGGTGCAGGGGTTTCTGGGAAACTGCATCTCAAGCTGCTGACAAGAAAAACTCATGAAGTGTCACTGGTGTGGGGGCTTCTACACGACATGGTAGTATTCCCCAACTTCCTACAGCCCAAAACTACAGCCCAAAACAGAATGGATCCAGTCCATGCTATGACAAGACACACAAAACCTGTCAACAATATTTCCAGTATGGAGGTAGCTTTACAAGACAATATATAGCTCCATCAGGGCACCAAGTGCCCTGATGAAAAATATGTGGAGATACTAAGAAATAACTGCACACCAGAATGAACGCACACTGAAAATCTATCAAAGACAACAACAGAAACCCCGCCCCCCCCATCTCCAATCTCTCAGGCCTGATCCTCAAAGGGAATTTAGAAAACACTTTTCAAAGATAAGCCTATGAACTGCACTTCATCAACCTCCTACGTACAGAAAGTCATGGACTCAGTAAAGACACTGGAATTCTGACACACTGCAACCTGTTGGACATCTGACTCCCCAGGTACCTCTCCACTTTTACCTGCACTGCTTCATCCCCCTTCCCCCTCCACCCCAGACAGTCCCTCACTACCTGACACCTCCGTTTCCATTTTCACTGACTGGATTTCTTGCCTGCATGGCATGCCATCCTCTGGTTTCTTTACTATTCCTTCCATCCAGGAACAGCACATACACCAACTGCAGGTGCTTCCTCAGCCACACAAAGGGTTTTTCAGCCTGAAAGCTGGCATCCCAGGCAGCTAAGCTGAGCTCATCTGGAACTTCACACTTTCACTGCAACCAGAAAGCCCTAGGCCTATCAAAGACATGATGGGTCTGGGCTTTCCCTAGCCAGGACTCTGTGCATGCATGGAGGTTGGAGGCTGGAGGTTATGGCACCTCCTACGCACCTTTCACCAGGGGGATCCTTGGTCCTTTCATTTCCTGGGGCTGCTCGGCTGCCAGCAGTCCCACCAGGCCTCCCTACCCTGCCAGAGTGCATTTTTAGTGGTCATGCCCAGTGGTCATGACCTGGGCCTCCTCCTTCCCCATAGCCCCAGTCCATACTTTCAAGTTAATCCTGGCATGGGAGTTCAGCAGGGATGTGTTATTCCCCTGTTGGCTGGTGATGCACTGAGTACCCCCTCCAGCTGTGAGAGCAGGGCATTAAACATTTTGGGGTTTTCTTTAATGAAGAAAGGAAATAGGTGTGGATGGAGTGAGGAGGGTAGCATTTGCTCCATCTGCACCTGGAGCTTGGAGATCCCTAGCAGTGGAAGGTTCACCTTGAGGAATACCAGCTGCTCCATCAAACCAGGATCTAAGCAGGTGTGGTGGGGCACCACTACATCCCAAGCAATGCTGAATACCCTCTTGCTTGGAGCAGTGGGTGGTGGACAGGACAGGTGTTCCCAGGCAACCATGGCCAAAGCCAGATACATCTTTCTGTGGCTTGCCCAGTAGGTCAAGGGGTGGCACAGCAGCAGCTCCACATCCTCAGTGAGATAGGTGGCCATCAAGCCTGATGGTGGGGTCTGGTGCCTCTGGACCCCACCATGGAAGCCATGCCCTTGGCCTATATTGGCAGCGCCTGTAGTGGAGAAGGAGACTGCCTGGTGGATGGCTTGCTAGCATGGGACAGTGGATCCCACTCTTCCACATCCCCCACCCTCCGCCGTTCTGCTTCCCTGACTCTCTTCACCAGCACCTCCATACACTGATTCATGATTTGGTTGATGCATATGCTGCCCTTCACCCTCAGGTCACACACGGTGGCCAGCACATCGACTGCACTAGATCCCTAGGATCAAGCTGTTTCCTGATGCCTTCCTTCAGCCACTTCACCAGTGCTTGGATATCTGGTGATAGCAGCCTGCCTCAGCCAGGAACATTGATCCCCTGGAAGCTCTCCATTTGGCTCTGAAGTTCCCTCACTACAGGAATCACCTAGCTAAGGAGGACATTGCCAGTGCTGAGGGTCTCAGTGGCCTTAAGGAAGTGCTCGAGGACCACCAAGATCTGGGAGATGGTATCCCATTTAGCTCTGTTAAGGGGGCCACTGATCCCAATCTCCCCCAGCAAAGCCATCTCATGGATGGCCTTCTGTTGCTCCACCAGCCTCTTGAGCATCAGATATGTGGAGTTCCACCAAGTCTCCATATCCTGCACAGTTATGTGGTGCACGATGTTCAGCTCTGCTTGTTTGTCCCACAGCATTTTGCCCCCACTTGATGCTCCAATGGAAGTAGCCTGCTACCGTCCTGCATTTGGAATGAGCTTGCTGGTGGTGCCGGTGCTGTCACCAACAGCCTTGTCCCCCTCCAAGGTGTTCCTGACTACAAGGTGGAACTTTGTGTGGCACACAGCAGATGCCAACAAAGCTGGCATCACAGACCACCTTGACCATATTGGTCTCTTTTGTCAGTGACCGTGAACCTGTGAGTGAGCTCACCCTGCCCAATGAGGCACCCCTGCACAAAGTGCTTCATGGACCCCATGATCTTGGTTGCTGTGTGGGACTCATCCATCACCTTAGCTTGAGGGAGAGCCCACCAACCACCTGACTGGTTGCACCAGTGCCCTGTGATGGAGAGGTATGCATTATCTCCACCCCAGTTGCTTCAGATGTCCAAGGTGAAATGTAAAGCAACCTGTGGACCTACCTTGTGCAGCTCCTCTCTCACGTACTCCCTGCATGCCTCATACAGGGAGGATACCACCATCCTGTTGAAGATAATGCTGTGGGCACTTGGTAGGATGGGGCCATGAGCAACATGAGCTGCCTGAAACCTGGCCACGGAACTAAGAAGAAGGGCTGGCTATCCACAGGAAGCATCTCCCCAATGTGCTGCATGATCTTGCTCACCCTTGCAATGCACCCCCCTTTCTGTCCGCCTTTCACCCACTGTTCCAGCATGGCTTCCATCTGCTTTGGAGGATAGGGCCTTCAGAGTGAGAGGGGGACTTCCCTTTCGACACACTCCTGCTGGTGTGCTAGGCTGAGGAGGAGCAAGGGTAAGGGTGTGGTGACTATGGAGATGGTGCTCATGTGTTTTGTTCCCTTGCTCCAGCTAATTTTGGCTCAGCAGTGCAGGCAGATAGCATATGTGGGATCATCTGCTGTTCAGAATCATCCCAAACCACACTACCCACTTGCTTCTAGGGAGAAAGTGCATGTGTGGATGCTACAGTTTCCCCCCCTCAGCAGGCAGAGGCACAGCAACATGAGAAGCAGACTCAGCTGAGCTAGGTGCCTCTGCAACCTCTACCTTAGCCTCCTCTGAAGTGCTTTTTGGGGAAGGAGACCTGGCTCAAGGGGAAATCTGAAGAGTGTGTAGAACAAACTCACATGATTCCCCCTCCTTCTCCAGAATTTCACTTGCTAGGGCACTTAGATCTACCTCCAGCTCTTCCTCTGGGACTGGAAGGCTCAGCATGGGAAGTGAAATGAGGATCTGTCATGCTGGTACTTTTGCTTCTTGCCATGGTGGTGGTGGGGGTGGGGGGTTATGGCTGCTGCTCTTGGAGAGGATGCAGACTCAGGCACAGGCAGTGGCGCTGGCACTGCTCCCTCTCCTTGCTGCCTATACTAGTGGAAGCCTCATCCCTGCTAGTTGTAGGAAAGAGGGTGAGTCTCAGTTTGGGGGGTGGGCAGAACTTACACCTCTCCCTCTACCCCCTTTTCCATCCCTCCCTGAAGACTTGCCAGCTGCCTTTCCAGCTCATTTCATGGTGCTGAAGCATGCATCATGCTTCAAGTGTGTTTCATAGCGTCTTGTCTTTATAAAAAATATATCAATGTATATATGTGTCTTCCTATATAAGCTATATATTATAATATGCAATATAATTATAAAATTGAAAGGAATCAATCAAGGAATATAATAATCAAATAAAAGGGTATAAAAGAAAACAAAAGGTATTGCAGAATCCCACTTGCTAGGCTAGCAAGTAGGAAATCAATGGTAGTAGCCCTTGTTGTCTAATGCTGTTGAGCTTCTGGAAGATAGCTCAGTAACTGGCCCCAAGGCAAAAAGCAGGCCTGTTCAAACAGTGCTGTTTTTTATGCTGTTTTTCCATCCCTTCCTGAGAGCACTGGGGTTGGAAGGGACCTCAGGGAAGGATCATAGTCACTGGCTGGCTACACAGTCAATATCAGAGATATCCTTCCCCCTTCCTCCCTCTCCCTCTCCTTACTTTCTATTTCCCTGCAGGCATGCCCAGCTTGAGCTTTGAAACTTGAAATGTTTCAAAATTTTCAAAATGTTTTGACTGCCCTCATTTCATTTTGAGACTGTTTCAAAGACCTTTGTTTTGTTTAGATTTCAGTGTTTTTACTTGAAAATGAGTCTAAACAGCACTGAAACAAAACAGCCAATAAAATTTCACACAGCCCTACTGTGCTTATCTGGATGTAGCCTAGATGTCCTATCCATGATTAAGACCTCTTGTGTAGCACCTTGTACAAAAAAAGTCACGACTCTGATGAATTTATAGTAATGTTTTATTCTTTAATGTTGAATGCTGTTGAATAATACTTTGTAAAGTATATTACTTTGTTGAATATGTAGTATAGGTAAATTTGGTTGATTCATATGATTAGTAATAGAGTGCTCCAGAATTTTTCAAAAGTATCGCTTAGTGACTTTTTTGCAGTTATTTAATTGTCCCTGTCCAGGTCCCAGTTGACATGAACACATACTAAAACCAGAAGCCTTGTTATCTGTGATTTCAGGAGTGAAATCCAGGCTTATTATTTTCCTGAGGTGATTCATGGTTATGTAATTCAAGCAAAATGGCAGTGCAATGGAGTTTCTTTGTACATTATCAGTTCAGTGAATGTGGCCTTCATTTCTCAGGATGACCATTCTAAATAAGTAAATTTCCTGAGAAGAGAAAAGAGACATAGTAGATATTCTATGATACTTTTGGTCATTTTAAGCATGTTTGATTGAGATGTTGCAGTTGATGGAGTGGAAGTTTCTGTTTTTAAAATGTGAGATGCGATGCAATATTGTATGTTATTTTTGAAAGAGTTTACAAGACTCTTTATAGAATTCTCTTCTCTGCTTTAAACGGTTAGTCAGCAAATATATCAAAGAAGTTGGTTTCAATGTGATAGATACCAAAGAATAATAAAAACTAATGGAAAATAATAGCCTGAAGCTGTATGTGCAAAATAAACCAAATAACTAGTCCAGATAGTAAGAGACCTTTGAGTAGCAGCCTTTGATCGGTGAATCTGGTTTGACATATAATTTGATTGTTCAAAGGTCATAAACAAATTTCAAATTTGTAGAAATACAGACAAGAACTCAGTGCACCTAGAAGCTTGCCCAAGTATGGTCGCAGACCTTAGATAAGAGCAAAGCTATGAAGTTACTCTGGTGTTCTAGAAGAACTCTCTGGAAACTGACATGTTAGACATAGCACTCTGCACCAGATGGTCTGTATCAGTCATTAACTAAGTAACTATTTACCATGAAGATGCAAGCAGTAAAGCAATTATGGTATAGTCTACCTTTCTCACAGAGCAAGAGCTGGCTTGAATCTTTACCTAAAGCAACTTTGTAACAAATCCACACATCTAAGAGGTATTTTCAATACCACATTTTTGCTTTTCACAGACAGTCTTCAATCAGCAAAAATGACTAAGCATCTTATCTTTGTTCGAGCATCAAATAACTAGCAAAGCAGCTTGCTCCAAAGACATTTCAACCCTATGCAACCCTAAGAAGCATCCAGACTTCATAAGGATCAATGATTATTTGACTTCAAGTTTGAATTCTCAAAATTTCACACATTCTTATTTTTAAACATATATATATATATATATATATTCAACTTTGTAGTTGTCCTGCATAAGGAGATCCAGGATTTTGTAAAGGGGAGTCTGGAGCAGTGGCCAGCACTACAAGAGCCACTACACCACTTCTCCTAGCTTCTCCTCCTTCAACCCATGAGGTTGGGCAGATCATGCCATGGGAGTAGCAACTAGAGACTTTAAGTTCTTGAATCATGTAAGTTTCCCCCATTCCCCTCTGTCCTCAGACTGCGACCCAACCTGGATGTGAGGGAAATGTTCTTTGAGTTGTAAAAACAAACAAAAAGATTCACCATGGTTTAATACTAATCTGAGAAATATGGGGTACTGCTGAACTGCAAGTGAGACAGGTAATATAATGTCCTGAAACATCTAACCAGTCCTTAGCTCAGATCATATTCTCCCCTCCTTAGAAAAATTCACAACCTGAAAGGAGGGAAACCCTGAAAGATCTATTACCTTTCTTCCCATTTGAATAAAGATACCTGTTTCTCCACCTTTGAGGTCTCATGGATTTCATTCTCTCTCCTTGCAGAAGGTAGGGTAGGCTGGCACTTTAGGGTGCATAGACATGTACATAGGGTGCATGCACAGTTAAGCTGACTTAACTTTTTAAAGTTGACTTAACTGTCAGAGCATACACATATATGTGGAGGAGAGTTGACTGAAATGCAGTACAAGTTAACACACCTCTGAGGTATATTACCCTGCGTCACATTAGTTAAGTCAGCTTAGCTCACAAGATGGCTGCCACCATGTCAAGGAGCTGTATGTATGTATGCTTTGACATGGCTTAACTTAAGTGGCCTTACTTAAGTTGACCTAGTTAAGTCACTTTATTTTACGTTGACTTAGTACATGTGTATGCACCCTTAAAGATGGGTTCAGAGAGGCATGAACTTCAAAGGAAGTTCTCACTCCATTCTTAGCATCTTACAAATATGTTGTTTTAATAGGTTGAACTATTGTTCTTCCTTTTTTTCCTTAATACAAGATTAAGAGTTCTAGTGGTGGTTGATATATACTGCAGTAAGTCAGCGACAACTTGACATGTCCTGTTATGAGCTTTTAAAATTCTCAGAAGAGTAATCAGGGAAGAAGGAATCAGGCAAACTGTGAACACAACAACTTTCTATAAGAGGCCAGGCTGCCCTGCTGGGGATCAGAACAAACAGGTTCCCTTTTAGTGCCTGGGATGGGCAGAAGGGCTTGGTTTTGTTTATTTGCTGTTTATAACTGTATTTGATTTGGGAGGACTGGCACAAGAGCTCCTGGGGGAGAAAGGCCCACCTTTAGAAACCAACATACTAGGTAATCCACTTATATGGATATTAACAGGAAGATGGGGATTTCAATTTCAGATGGCATCATTTATCTTTGGCAAGGTAGAGGTTAATAGCTCCTTATGTTCAATCATTTTTCCCCTCATGAGAGAAAAAAGAGAAGTCTTTTCTTTCTCTCTCTTTCTCTGAGGGAAGCAAATTTAAAGACTTTTATTCTAATAGCTCTTACACTATCAGACATGTTTAATATGAGTCATAACATTTTCTGTCTCAATTGCACTTGCTGAAGGAGTGGATGTTATCAAGGGTATTTCTTTAACTTGCAAGGTCCCTCTCTAACCCTCTCTTGTGCTTTCCTGATGCTCATCTCTTATTAGTGTAATGAGGTTCGACTTCTGAATTGCAGGATGCTTGCTCGAGGAATACCAGGAGCTTCAAACTTCACATTAGGTGGACAAACCTACCAAACTACTTATTCCAGTTTTGTTTCACTTAAAAACAAAGGAACAGGGGTTCTCTCTTCATTGCTGGGATTTATCACTATTCTCATTATTTTCTCACTTTGTATGACCTACCATGATCACTCAGATAAACTTGAATAATGTCAATAAGAAACTCATCATAAATGTTCTCTATCAGTAAACACGCAAAATAGAGTATATCTTAAACTCTTGATATGTGCTATTGCTATTAAAAGTCTAGTTCCAGAAATCCCTATGATTAAAATAATTTATTTAGTTAGTGTCCCCTGGTATCTTTTTCCCTACATTATTAGGGATTATTAGGAAATTATTACTAATTATTATTATAATTATTATTAGGGGTTAATATTTGTATATTAGGAACCAATAGATTTATATCACCTTCCCAAATAAGACTATGGTTTAGGCATAGCAATGCACTTTCTCAGATGTAAAATGGAATGCTTCCTTCTCTTCCTCCATTCTTGCAGTAAAAAGGAAGAAATTTACTGCAGTGCTGAAAAGGACATAGCTTATTTCCCCCAACATGTCAGCTCCAGGATTGACATCACAGAAAAGAATCTGCAGCCAAAAAGAGCTCTTGCCAACATTTATTAATAAAAAATTGTGAAGGTTGGAATGAAGTGCAAAACTTGATCTATTTTTACAGATGAGAAAAGTTTGAGAAACTAACAAAAATAGGTACAGATTATGTTTGGGCGTGGTTGTAAATAAATCTTTTTTATTTTATTAATTGCTTGAAGCTGAATCACATACAATGTAGCTAGAAAATCTCCCTGCTTGCGTATGCCAAAAGTTGAAAGCATTTTTTAAATCTAAAAAAATGCTTTCAAGTGCTGTACCTGCTTGTAGTTTAATTTGCATAATGTGTATGTAATCTTCTAAAAGCTAATACAGGCGAAAGAAACAAAGCACAGCTTTTCAGCATTCTGTACATTGAGAAATCAGGAGTTAATGGAGTGCACCAGAGCATCTTCCTATTTTGATATTTTATTAAACATGCACACCATGAACAAGAATAAAGAATATTTGTTTGCAGATAAGTACAAAAAGCCAGCATAAGCACTATTCTGAATTATATGCAGTCATTGTACTCAATAATAAATGAGGAGGCTCAGTTTTATAAAGAGTACAGGATGCTGACTATATTTTAGAAATAATCAGATTAAAATGCAATGATGTGTTCTGTTTAAAAAATGTACACAAGAGGCAGATGCAACTATTTTTCTCATTAGAATCAGAACTTTGTGGAATAAATTATGATATACAAAAGCCATTTAATTGAAATAATTCATGTTATTCCGTATATATATGCATAAGATTGTTCTACATGCTTTTTTCTGTAAAAAAGGAGAGTTTGTAATGGAAGATGCTTTTTCTTATGTTAATTTTTAAGTAGTATTACACTTGATCATAACCAAAGGCATGAGTTTGGAGCTGGAGATACAGCAGCCACCTGCTCAGCTGGTACTTGAATCCAAGACAAGACATTTTTACTCTCATGCTGACTGGCAGTGGGAATGGGATGGGGAGGAGGGGACTACCTGATTTGATTTGACTGAATACAGTAATATATTTAGTCTATTTCACTGTTCGCAAAGTGAGACTGGACTATGTATACGTTTTTTCAGATATGTATATAAAACTTTATTTCATCTTATTCTTTTACATTCCTTTGGTTTCTTCTCAATTTTTCAAATAAATTGAAATTAAATCTGTTTCTTGCCATAGACATGTGGGTCTAATATTATTGTTTTTAAGTCTGTAAATTCTTGCCCTGCAAAGGCTTGTGTTAAGTAGGGTTGTGTGAAATTTCACCAAGTATTTAGTTTTGATGTTGTTTTGACTTATTTTGAGCTTGAAACAGGGAAATCAAAAAGAAACAAAAAGTTTCACAACAGCTTCAAAACAAAATGAGGGCACTCAAAACATTTTGAAAGTTTGAAAAAGTTTTCAGTTTCAAAGGAGCCCAGTGGTGGGAGGCAGGGGAGATGCAGGGCTGTGCTCTGTAGCCTCATGGAGCTCAGCTGACAGTAGGAGGTAGAGCGCAGCCCTGGCTCTCCCTGCCTCCCACCACTGGACTACATTGCACCTCCCACTGCTTGGCTGAGGTTCATAGGGCTGTGGAGCCGGTTGGAGTGCAGCCTTGCAGCAAGGGGAGGGGAGAGCCAGGGCTGTGCTCTGACTGGCTCCACCAGTCCCATGGAGCTCAACCTGCCTTTCCAGCACTGCTGAACTCTTTCCATGGGTGCAGGTTCTGGATCTGTGCATCAGATGACAGGAGGCTGCCATTGCTGCCTGGGACCAGAGGCAGCAACAGCCTTCCCCAGCGCTGAGTGCAGGCTGTGCCCAGCACCTGTCCCACGTGGCAGCTGCAGCCTCCTGTCATCCAGCTGAGATCTGGAGGCCTGCATCCCTGGGAGGATTATGGCACAACCCTCCTGGGTGTGCGGGCCCTTGATCTGCATGCCGGATGACAGGAGGCTGCTAGGGCTGGCAAGTGTTACAAGTTGTGCTTTGAACAGTTTGAGGTGTAGTTTCCCAGAAACCTCTGCACCTATCTCCTTGAAGCTTGGCAGGCTTCATGACCTCAGAAGGGCCTACCATCCCTGCAATGATCATCCAAATCAGGCAAGAAATGACCAAGTTTTAGGCATTTTCATGATTCCCAATTATAGCCTATGGGCAAAACATTGAAATAGATGTTGAAATGAAACAATGGTGTTTCACATGACCCTAGTATTAAGTATGTTCTCAACAGAGACTCTAGAATCTTATCCCATTACCTGGGCTAGTTTTATAACCTTGGGTCCCTTATTGAGTTAACTGCTTTGTTTATCCCTTTTGATCTCTTTGACTCACTGCTTTCTTTCTCAGCAGTGCCTCTTCCTTGTATTATTTCCACTCTTTATCCCTATCCTTTGTAGTTAAAATCAATTTTTTGCTGTCTATTTAGCATCCCTGTTCTCTGCAATCCATTTGTAGCATCTGATAAAGTAGACTGTTGCCTAGGAAAGCTTATGGTTCTCTGAATTAGTCTTTAAGGGTGCTGACAGACATGAGAGTGATGCTGAAAGATGTGACAATTTGTTGCAGTATCAAGCACTGACAGTGCTCTACAGACATGGATGTGTCTATAGAGACATGTGCAGATGTGTATGGCTGCAGAGCGCTTCAAAAATGCCCAACTGGGCAATATTCTGAATTCGTATTATATGAGGTTTGGATGAAAGTGTTCCAAAGAGGAGTGTCTTCATTAATATTTGTCAGCAAGGCTGGGAGCCCTGCACTGTCTTTGGAACGTTAGGGAGGAAGGGGAATGGAGGGAGCTCATTCTAGGGGGTGCCCAGCTGGTGCTGAAGGGTGGAGTGTGTGGACTGAGGACACTGGGGGCTCCAATCCACCCACACCATCCACCACAAATCCACCACCCATCTGGGGGCTCCAATCCACCATGCATCTGGACAACCCCCAGAATGAGCTCCCTCCCCTCCCTTCTCACCTCAGCATGGGGGCTTGGAGAGGGGAGAGGCAGGATTAGGGGGAAAGTGGCTGCAAAAATGCAAGCGCTCTAAACTCCTAATCCCGGGACCCAATAGCGAACATCTGTTGGGTTCCAGGGATAGCTGTAACTTGTGGCCCTTCCTGCGAAGTTTCATGAGTTACAGTGGGGAACTGAACATGTGTCAGAATCCCAGGATGCCATCCTGCTCTTCCGTCTCACAAACTTGCCCCACAGAGGTTACTTAGGTTGTATTACAGAATCTCTTGACCAGTAAAATGGGATAACCACTATGCCTGCCTCAGACTGTGGACTTAATCAACTGTCTGGAAAAAAAACTTTTAAAAAGTACACATTAATTTAATAAGTTAAACAGCAGTGGGTATTTAAAAAACCCAAACAACTAAATGATTTAGAAGCTTAAATGTCATGTTTTAAAAGTGAATTTCAACTAGACTTGGGCTCAGTGAGACTCAGGCATGCAAAGTTTTTTATTTATGTACTTTTAATTGCCAAACAATGTAAGTACAGTAAATTGTATTTTATCCAGAAATATGCGAGGTTCTTAATTTTTAATGATTCTTTTTTTATACAAGTCTAAATCTTAAATTCTTTACTCAGGCTTTGCTCAGTCTTGATTTAGGTATATTCAATGGGAATACAGGGGAATGCAGAGAAGGACTGTAATGTATTGGGATGGAAAGGAGAAGGAAGGAGTATTTCTGCTCGTCCTAACATTTTTCAACTTTTTAATGTGTTCTAATATGTACAGTTCTACTTAATAATGATTCTGTTTTTCATTATGAATGTTTACCTTGTGCAAAATTATTCATAATGGAAGGATTGTTTCAGAGGAATTAGGCTACACCAGACCCCCTAGAATGAGCTCCCTCCACTCCCCTTCCTCCCTAACGTTCAAACTTCACATTAGGTGGACAAACCTACCAAACTACTTATTCCAGTTTTGTTTCACTTGGCTTCCATGGGCCAGATCAGACCACCAGGCCACTCTATCCAGCCCCCAAGACACCTTGAAAAAACAATTATTACTGGTCCATGGCTGCCCCTCTGAAAGTCAATGGGAGGTGGGCTTTCAGAGGTTGCATGCCATAAGAATATGTGGACTCTGTGCCTCCACCTCCATGGGGCTTCCAGCAACCCATAGTGGAACCCCATGTGGAAACACTGAGAATGATGGTGCATGACTAGACAGTTGGAGAATGGGGAGGTGAGCTTCTGTTTGCAGGCAGGGGAGGGTTGTAGGTTGGTGTGGTCCCCAGCTCCTGCTGCCAGAAGCAGCAGCAGGCCTTTGGGGTGCTCCTGGCCTGCTGCAGGCAAAGCCTCCTGGTAGTGTGCAGCACCACAAGAATCCTAGGAGCTGCACATGGTGGCCTGGAGCCAGCCCATCTCAGCCTGCTGACATGCACCTTCAATCCAAACCAGCCTGGATCTGTGACAGCACACAGGGTTCCTGGCACTATAGGTAGGAGCTGTGTGCCATCAGGCTGGCCCGGGACAGCTCCATGATTCCATGTGGGGCTTCCAGCACTCCAGTGGGGAGCCACATATAGCAGCATTGATCCCACTTAGCCCAATGGTGCACAACTCCCCATGGCTTCTGGTCTGCCAGCCATTGGGCCGGGCAGGCTGTGTGTCTCCATGTGTGATGCTCCACTAAAGCACTAGAAGCTCTACATGGAGGCATGGAGCCAGCCCAGCCTGGCCTGGCTTAATGGCACATGGCTTCCACCTACAGTGCTAAGAGCCCCACATGCTATTACAGACCCAGCCCAGTCTGGGTCAAAGGTGCATGCCAGTGGGTTGAGCTGTGTCATGTGCAGCTGCTAGGATTCAGCTAGAGCTGCACGCCAGTGTGGGGCTCTGCCTACAGCAGGCCAAGAGTGCTCTGAGGGCCTGCCACCTGCTGCTGCTGCTGCTGGTAGAGGCTATGTGCCATGGAGGGGGTGGGGGGTGGGCACACCACCCTCCCAAAAAAACTGCACACTCCCTCACAAACCCTACCCCCTAAACAACCCCCACACCCACCCATATCCCCACAGACACCCCCACAAACCCCACACCTGCACATCCCTTTACAAACCCCCTATAAATCCCCCCCACACATACACACCCACACACAATATACAAGAGTAAAATTTTATTTTGAGCTATTATTCAATCACCTCTATATATACTATGCAAACACAAGTAAATTAGGACAATAATATGTTTTGAAATACAATTAAAATACGTTATAGTAGATTTTTTATCTTTAGTATATGATTTATTTTTTTGTTCCAAGACAGCAAACCCCTTACTCTAAAGGAGTACTTTGGGGTAGAAGTTGCAGGGCTAGGTGAGAGGCACTTCTGGTGACTCTAACTTACTGATGGTACACACAGATAACTTTAGATCATCAGTGCCTAAACTTTTGGCCTCATGGGCCAGATAAGTGGTGTGGATTCAGTCTGTGGGCCAGATTCAGGCTAAAGGCCAAATCTGGCATGTAGGACCAGGACCAGGGTCTGAACCAGTGCATGGGGCTAGCTCAGCCAGGGCCTGAGCTTAGTGTGTGTGACTGGTCCAGTATGTGGCTGCAGCCTGACACTAGGTTAGGCTGTGTATCCAGCCCTGCATGTCAGATTTGACCCTGGATGACATGGTTCCATGAGCTGGATTTGGTCATGGGCCGAACACCGTTGACTAAGGCTATATTTCCATAATCTTCTTCTTTAAACAGAAAAGTTATCATTGGATAGAACCTTCCTAAAGTCAATGCCATGGAAGCTTAGTAAAGTCAGCCTGATATCTTTTGGACTTCTCATGTGAAGGGCTATTCAGTGTGCAGATTGTAGGAATTGGTCCAAAGAAGGTTAAGAGGGAAGGCAGGAAAATCCCTTATTCTACCTTGCTTCAGTGAAGTATCTTAGATTACCTGACTACAACAGTGAACCAAAGCTTCCTAAATGGATTACTGTAACCATAGGTTTTTGCTTGAAGTACCTTGGTCAAGGAATGAATTAGGAGTAACTCATCTGAAACCACAGCTTGCAACTCAGTAAGCAGCTTGGGATTTTCTGGCTGAAAGTTTGTCCCTCATTAGTCAGCCTGGACACACAAATTCAGTGACAGTGCACCAATTGCCTAGATTTTTGACCATATGTTCCCATGGTTTTGTGCCCAATGCAAAAGCACTGGCCCATAAAAAAGTCAGCCAGAACACGCAAAATAATTGAAGATGCTTAACTCTGACTGGTCAATAACAGAGCATCTGATGCCCTTTCACCTAAATTAAGGAGATAGCAAGTAAGACTATGCACATCCACTTTTCAGAAAGATATCAGTAATTGTCTTAGGCATTAAAAGGCAAGATACAAAAGTTAAATTGGATTATCCTCATTCATAACATCCCTATGAACAGAAGCAGACTTACATAGCTAGTTCCAAACATAAAAAGCTGCAACCCTGAATATAACTTAATACTCTGCTGACACACATCAGAAGAAATATGTGTGTTTGCTTTTAAAGGTAACTGGCTATCAGTATACTGTCATATAGCTTTACTGTGTGTCAGGCCCAATGCATATGTCAGTGTCAATATTGTCTTGATAGATACATGGTTCAGGTGGTGATGTAAAAGAGATACAAAGTCAGGAGGCGCTGCCAATTACTCAATGTTTGAGTTCTATAGTGGATTCTTGAGCTAGATTCAGGTTCTGAAACAATATCTACTACGCCATCCTATTTTGTATGTTTATTTATTTTGCTGAAACAAAAACCTTTAAAACTGTAAAATGATGAAAAAAGACACTAAAGGATTTAACTTGGTTTCTAGGAAGTTACTAGTTCATGGCTTATTCTGTATTAAAAAAAAAAAAACAAGCCTCAAGGGATTAACTTGTACATCTAGCATAAATACACTTTCCCCACCTTTTTCTGAACACTCTCATTTGCTATGTTATACCTTAGGAAGCAAAACTATATCCTATGTCTGCTTATGGAGGTATCTGAAACAGAGATGATATCACATAACCCAATACAATGTAATGAACTATTTATATATCATACACATTATAACAAAAACAAAAAAATACTTTTTTCCTGTGTTAAAACAAGTGTGTGTGTGTGTATAAATCTTTTTTGCATATTCTCTATATACGAGTAGCAGGGCACTGGGGTGCACCTGCTCTTTAAGAGGGGAAGCAGCCAGAGAGGCAGGAGATAATGGGAGAGTAATCTGACCAGCAGAGGGCTGGGATAGAGCTTTACAAGTCCAATGCTTCAGCTGGTCTGGCAGTTTAGCCCTGAGTAAAGAGGAGCTCCTGGCTAACTAAGCAGTTGGGCTCCTGAGATCACACTGAAACTGGTAAGTGACTTTGCAGGTCTGTGAGCTAGAGAAAGATGCCTGGGGCAGAGAGAACAGCCATTTGTGCAGGAAGAAGTTCCTATTTTATATTAAGTCGAGAGAGTTTGGGCATCTGCAAAAATGCATAGGTATTCTGTTTCAAAGTTACCCTGATGGCTTAGCCTTGAGCTATCCTGGGGCAGGCTCCCAGGAGAAGCTTTAGACAGAGACTATCATGGGTAAGGAAGCCATGTGGTATCAGCTGGCCTAGGATTGGGGTCAAGGACCAGGAGCAGCCAAAAGGTCCAAGAGGGAGCACCACCAGTGACTGAGAGGATCAGGGACCCACAGGCAGAGAGGCTGGAGCCTAGAAGTTGGGTCCTGTAGTATGGGGCCCGGCAAAAAGGCCCAGTGAGAAGCATAGAAGGAAAAGGCTGATAAGGCCAAGACCCCTATATGGTGCATAATAGTACAGTAACGCCTGCAAGGCTTGGAACATGGCATAGGGAAGGAACGGAGCCATGCAATTTACCTTTAAGGCCACAGGTGCCCTGGAAAGGCATAGGAAATCTGAGAAGGGCCTATTAGGAATGCATGGTCACCAGGTGGCATCACAGTAACCCCAGTGCCCATGAACCTGCTACAATATGCAATGGGTCAGGTATAAGGCATCTAAGTGGCACTTAGGTATTTAAGGATGGGTCTATGCAACTTTTCCATCACTCCCAAGCATACCTCCTATGTATGTGCTAAGTGATGTGGTAAACCATCCACTTCTTACATATGTGCAAAATAAATGATTTTTCTAAAGACAATCTCTACTTTTGCTTTTTAACATGGTAAAACATGAGATCTCAAAAGGATTGTCAGGAGATTTCTCAGAGTAACTTTACCACTTCACATCTGGGTATGATATATCTGGAAAGGGAAGAGGTAGATAAAGTGTTCATAAGACTGATGTAGCCTGGACACCCTGAAGATAAAGTATAGATATTCCTTAAGTTTTTAATTTTAAATTTATATACCTAGCTTGACTCCCTGAAAACCATCAAGGAAGTCACTTCTTAATGCATTATGTCTTATCTTTAAGACCAAGTCACAAACAGCAGCAAGGAGGGACAGGACCCATATACTTTTTATGTGACCAGTTTTTCAAAAATTGGGCCAGGTATAACAGGACCATACTTCATACGTATTTCTAAAAAATATTTCAGAAAACTAAATACCAGAAAACAAAATAAAAATGTGGATACAATATTTTTTTTTTTTAACAATTGCATGTTTTGTTCAATACAAAAAAGACAGCACAGCTTCTGCTTGCTCTCTTGCCACTTGCTGATGCCTGTCCATCTAGGATCCCTGGCTATTTGTTCACACCACAAAATTGGCCTTTAAAGTGGCTTAATAGATTTTGCACCTCTTTAATGGTGCAGCTGTTTTCATGTGTTGGCAATGCAGTGTGCTTTGATGGTGGGCTGTTTGCACATGCCGGTGGAATAATGCACATTAAATGACATTGGGATGCAGCAAAATAAAACATCTCCAAAGTGGTTTAGTTTGCTGTGGAGGGAAGCACTGGGCTCCATGCATCTCAGGGGCTGTGCAGGCAGCGTCCACTGGAGAAAAAAAAAAAAAGTGGCGAGCCTGATTTTTTTTTCCCTCCCTGGAGCCTGCCTGCCTGTCTGCCTGAGCTGCACAGGGGCCTGGTGCTTCCCTGCAGCACTGGGCTCATTCAAACTCCCATTCCCTGCAGCTGTGGTGCCCTCTGGGACCACTCAGGCCAGGTGCTTTCAGGCGTGTGCCACCTGGGGGGCTCCACTGCTGCAGTGGACAGAAGCACCAACCCCGGCTCCCCCCGCCCCCCGAGCTCAGGGACCGCTCAGCCCGCTGGCAGCTTGCCTTCCCTTCCCCACCGCCAGAGAGGCAGGTAAGGGTTGGACTGGCCTTTGTGTACATGCCACAGGGGTTTACGTCGCCCTAAATCGAAGCAGTGTTTTTAAAGACCCACCGCTTTAATTCAGGGAGAATTAAACCAAAGTAAATGCCCATGGCACGTCCAAACACCCCCTATTCCTTATTCTGGAAGCTTCCATGTGTGGAGTTCATAGAATCATAGAAAGTTAGAGCTGGAAGCAACTTCAGGAGGTCATCTAGTTCAACCCCTTGCTCAGAGCAGGACCTTTCCCAACTAGTCATCCCAGCCAAAGATTTGTCTAGCTGGGTTTTGAAAGCCTCCAAACATGGAAATTCCACCACCCCTCTGGGTAACCTCTTCCAGTGTTTTACTACCCTCCTAGTGAGAAAATGCTTCCTAATATCTAACCTAAACTTCCCTTGCTGCAACTTGAGACTATTCTTCCTTGTTCTGTCATCTAACTCCACTGAGAAGTCTAGCTCCATCCTCTTTCAAACCCCCATTCAGGTAGTTGAAGGCTGCTATTCAGTCCCCTCTCAGTCTCCTCTTCCTTAAATTAAATAAGACCAGTTCCCTCAGTCTTCCCTCAAAAGTCATGTCCCTCAGCCCCCTCACCATTTTTGTCACTTTCCTCTGGACTCTCTCCCATTTGTCCCCATTCTTTCTGTCCTGGGGAACCAAAAATGAACACAGTACTCTAGATGTGGCCTTACCAGTGCTGGATAGAGAGGAATAATCACTTCCCTTGACGTGCAAGCAAAAAACCTACTAATGCAGCCCTATATGCCATTAGCTGTGTTGGCAACAAGGGCACAATGCTGGCTCATATTCAGCTTATTTTTTGCTGTAACCACCAAATCCCTTTCTGCAGAGCTTCTGCCAAGCCAGTCATCCCCCAACCTGTACTGGTGCCTGGGACTGTTTCATCCTAAGTGCAGGATTTTGCACTTCTCCTTGTTGAACTTCATGAGATTTCTTTTTGCCCAATCCTCCAATTTTTCTAGGTCACTCTGAATCCTAGCCCTACCTTCCAGCATACCTACTACTCCCCCCATCTTGGTGCCATCTGCAAATTTGCTGAGAGTGCACTCTCTGCTATCTTCCAGGTTGTTGATAAATACATTGAACAAAAGTGGCTCCAGCACTGACCCCTGGGGCACGCCACTTGATATCAACTGCCAATTAGACATCGAGCCATTGATTACTACTCTCTGAGCCTGATGCTCCAGCCAGTTTTATATCCACCTTACAGTCCATTCATCTAGCCCATACTTCCTTATCTTCCCTGGGAGAAAGTTGTGGGAAACCATATCAAAAGCCTTGCTAAAATAAAGGTACACTATATTCACCAGTCTCCCCACATTCACACAGCCAGTTGTGTCATCACGGAAGGCAATCAGGTTCGTCAGACATGAGTTGCCCTTGGTGAAGGTAGGCTCACTGTTCCTAATCATCTTTTTCTCCTCCAAGTGATTAGAAATGGATTCTTTGAGGATTTTCTCCATGATTTTTCCAGGGACTGAGGTGAGGCTGACTGATCTGGATCCTCCTTTTTCCCTTTCTTAAATATGGACATTATGTGTGCCCTTTGCAATCATCCAGGATGTTCTATTCTTGCACTTGCAGTAAGGTTTCTTTAAAATATAGCCCACTCTCCTGGATTCCTTTCCCCCTCCGACTGGATTCCCAGGAGATTCTGCCCATCAGTTCCCTGAGTGAGTTGAAGTCTGCTTTTCTGAAGTCCAGGGTCCTTGCTCTGCTTCCCTCCATCCTTTATTTCCTCAGGATCCTGAACTCAATCATCTTGTGGTTCCTACTACCCAAGTTGCCACCTACTACTACATTCCCCACCAAGTTTTCCCTGTTTGTAAGCAGCAGATCAAGAAGAGAGTGGCCTCTAGTTGGCCACTGCAGCACTTGCGCCAAGAAGTTGTCCCCAAACATTGCTGGATTGCCTGCATACTACTGGACTGCCCTCCCAGCAGATGTCAGGGTGATTGAAGTCCCCAGTGAGAACTAGGGCCTGTGATCAGGAAACTTCCAGTAGGTGTTTGAAGACATCCTTATCCACCAATTCTTCTATGGCCGACCCCCACCATGACATCACCCATGATGCTGTCCCCTCTGACCCTAACCCAGAGACTCTCAACAGGCCTATCTTCAGGTTCATACTGAAGCTCTGAGCTATCATATGGCTCTTTCACATACAGTGCAACTCCTCCTCCACTTGTCCCCTGCCTGTCCTTCCTGAATAGCTTATACCCATCCATGATACTGCTCCAATCATGCGAGCTATCCCACCAAGTCTCTTGTTATTCCAATCACGTCATAATTCCCTGATGGTGCAAGGACTTCCAATTTTTCCTGCTCATTTCCCAGGCTCCATGCATTTGTATACAGGCACCTGAGGTAATTAGTTGATTGCCCTGATTTCTCAGGATGTATGAAAACACTTCCCCTGTTGCCCCCTCCTGCTCACTTTTCCTCCAGGTCTTCCACTTCCCTACTTACCTCAGAGCTTTAGTCTCCATCCCCCAGTGATGTAGTAGATAATAATTTTGTACACAAAGTTCTTGCAGCACTGGAGACCATGAATTCTGCATGTGTGAGCACGAGGGAAAGAGGGGAAGGGCAAAGTGAAGAGGCTGGCACTTTTACTTTCCAGAATCTGAAGTGATAGATCACCTAGGCAACATTCCCAGATTCTCCTGGCTGTGAACATATGTTCTTTAGTTATGTTGTAATAGTTGTTTCTACATGAGAGCAATGAAGTATAATAGTGTCACCTGTTCATTCCAGGTTTTAAATCATAGTGCTAATTTAACTAATAGTATTAATTGTGAATCGTGTTTTTGATATATCTTTCTATTATTATACAAGAAAAAAAGAAAATATGTATTTCTTGTTAATATATTTTCAACAATGGGAAAAAAATATGCCCTTAAGAGAAAGACATGGGGACAAATTATGAGAGCAGCTAGAGACCTTGATGGTCCAGAAAGCCAAGGAGCAAGTAATATAATTGCTAACACAGACCAGCTGAACAGGTATTTCTACTACAATCCCCTGTTCTCAGCTGCTCTGTCTCAACACAAATGCCAAATGTAGAAAAGAGAAATGAGCTCAAAACTCAGCACGAAGGAATAGTAATAGCACATATCAAGAGGGAAAATAAAGGCTTTGTCCTGAGTGCCATTATAAAAACTGGGCAGGAGCCATAACTTTGAACTTGCACCTGTTTCTATCTTCTATGACTTGATTGACACCAAGGGAGTCATTCTAATTTTTCTCTGTTGTAAAATGTGAGCAGAATTAGCATCAAATGTCTACAAGTCTCCCTCTATATTCTCTCTCTTTTTTCCATGTCTTAATCCTCTATTTTTCTCAGTATCTCTTCCACCATCCTTTTCTACCCATTAGATTTTACCTCTTCCCTTCATTGTCATCTATGTTATTCTTGTTCAATGTGAGATAACAGTCTTAAATCTGAGAGGATAGCAATATCTACCCTCCTTCCCCTTCCACAAGACTCACAGGAACCCTAAAATATATCTATTTCTTTGTTTGTTATTTTACATGACAACTAGGTCCTCCTCTTGATGGTGATGGGACCAAGTTAGATATCATTTTGTCTAAGTTTCTACTGACACCATGGGTGCATCTATGCTTTCATTAATGCACTTTTGGTAATGCACATTAAATGTAGTACCTCCATTGTGACGTACTAGAAAAAGGCTCACTAGACTATTTTAATATGCAGTAGTGAACTTATGGGTTTTTTGTGACACTTTAATGTGCATTAAAATAGACTAATGCACATTGACTAGCCTCAAATATAGAGGTGTAGCAAAACTCCCAGTTTTTCTTTTTTTAATTTATTTTAAAATGCATTCCATCCCCTTTCCCAACCATTTCTGACTTTTTCTCTCCCTCTCTATTCCCTAGATAAGTATAAGTAAGCTAAGATGTATGATAAGCTTTAACATCTGATTTTAGGTAGTAAGTTTTATTTTTCTCTCCCCTCTTTGCAAATAAGTACCCAGCTCTTTTGATATAGATATCCACTGTTTTATAAGGGATAATTATTATGCTTTGTATTGATTTTTTTTACTGCTTTTATATTATGTGATTACTGTTTTAGGCCTCTATATGTAAGTTAGCATAAGTCATGTCAAGTTTCCATCTTGTAATGTCAAGCCTCCATCTTATCCCCATGCCCGGTTATGTAACCCATGACTCACACCTACTCCTCCTATGTAACTTGGTTCTTGAATGAATGGGGATGAATGAGGGTGCTTGGCAGTAGGTCTAAAAATAGTTCCCTCTGAATGACCAAATTGTCAACACCAATACCTGAACCAATGACACAGCCCTTGGAACCACCCTCAGCATTCACGAAACAAAAGATGAGGCAACCCACCATTGTGCCAAGGCTGCACATGCTCAGTAAGAACACCTGGAGCCCTTTGGAACAGGACTGACCTTGCCTGGACAGGCCTTCCGCATAGGAGATCAGAGGTCTGCCCCATAAAAAGGGTAGTGAAGACTGACTCCTTGGGATGTCCTCTCCATCTGGACCAGCACCATGCCACACCACCTATCCACCCAGAGACCCTGCCAGTGACCCCCTTTTCGACAACACCTACTGGACAAAGACCCCTTTCCAGCCTGGATAGGTAGCTATCACCCCCCAACCTCTCTTCAACCAAAGACTTGGACTCTTCTTCTCTTCCCTACCCAGACTCCAAACCTTCCACTGAGTCTCTTTCTCCTGCTGCCGTTGTGAGTGCTGGTGTGTGTGCGTGTAAACAAATAACTTCATGGGGCTGTGTAATGTGTTGTCTGTTTAATAAACCTGTTATTTGGACCCCTGAGTTGGGTTTTGCTTTACTATGGTTCAGCCCTACTCCAATCTGTGTTCCTCGCTCCTCTAACTTCAGTCTCATTTCTCCCTCTCCTGCTTCTGTCTCACTGCCACCTCTAACACCTGTCCTGAGCTCCTCTCTGCCTCTAAACCCCCTGTTTCTTTGCCACTGTCTTATCCCCACTGCCTTTTCCCCTGAGGAACCAGGTTTCTGCCTCAGTTTCTTTCCTGGCTGTCTCCTCCTTGCCATCACTTATCTGCCTTCCCCCCCACCCCCCAATATCTCAGCTGTCTGCCTAAGTTTCCAGCCCCAAGCTCCTAGGTTTCTGTCTCTCTCTCTTTCCTGGCTGTCTCCTCCTTGCCACCAGGTTTCTTTTTTTTTTTTCTTCCCTCCCATGCACCAGTGACCTAGAGTAATCCTAGGGCCACTTGATCTTAAGTAAACCCAAGCCTCAGTTCCTCAGTCAGCTTCTCTCCAGTCCACCAGTTGTAATCCTGGTTCTGGCAACTTTCACTCCCTACACTTTAACTCTCTCTCACCTTAACCTTCTCCCAGGTATCCCATGTACCCCAAGCACACACATACATACTGTACCATCCAAGTTAGGAACTTACCTATGTGTAGGTGGGTTGTATGTTTGTGAACTGGTGAGAGAGAGAAACTGTGTGTATGTGTGTATATATAATTGTGTGCTTGATATATGAATTAGCGATCTGTGTACTGAGTTTCTGGGTATTGACAGTTGTTTTTTGTCCAATTTTTAGTGTGTATGTGCTTGAATTGGTGATAGGTATTCATGTGTCTAGGCTGGTTTGGATGTGCATGTGCCTGATCTGGTAGTTTGTGTGTGTGTATGCGCCTAAATGATTTGTGTGTTTGTATATGTGCAATTGTTTCATACCCTCCTGTCTAACAGTGCAATATTGAGATCCTGAGAGTTGGCCTGACCCTCATAGGGCAACAGAGGGAACATTTGATAAAGGTTTCTGGCCCAATTTTTCTCTTTCTTTGGAAAAAATAAGTTGGCCTAGAAAACACTGTTGTGTCCATGAGATACTAGAACAGATATAGAACATCAACTAGAGCACGGCACATCCCTTGGATGAGCTAAACTGCTGGTAGGATTTATACAGATTCATCCAAACCTTGAAAGAATTTGCATTCAGTATACAAGTTAGTTATATATACAACAAATCAGCAACTTAGCAGTATACACTCAGTGTGAAACTAGAATTATGATAGGACTCTGTGCAAAACAGAGTCTTTACTTTTCTAATGGTAATACACAGGGAGGTGAAACAGTCAGAACTACTACCAGGTATATTCAAGTGTTCAACAATATGCCAAGTGCCCAAAAGAAACAAGTGAATGCACAGTCCTTGTATCAAACAGCTTTCCACTTAACATTAGGTTCCAAACTGTTTCAGAAACCCGTATCAGTACATAATAAACTGTAGATCACAGCTTAAATTAAGGAATGATGAAATAAATGAGGGTCAAAAAATTTCAAAAAGGAGATAGAGAGTAGAATAGAACAGAATAGAATAGAATAGAAACTGGGAGACAACACTCAAGTTGAAGTTTTGAAGCAGGGTAAATCATTTCAAATATATTACTTGGCCAGATCAAATTCTGATATGCTTTCTTATATTGAAAATTACTTAAATGTACATGAGACCCACTGAAATCAATTACTGTGACTATTTATGGGGTAAGATATGTTTCAGTTTATATTAGAATCTGATCTTTTTCAACAATATAAATGAACAGAGATTAATGTCACAAAATATCTCACAGTGAGAACATTTAATAGGATTTGTGTCATCAGTGACAGAAAAGAAAACCTTTATATAGTCATCAAGTACACTTTTGTTTAATAGGTTGTCATGGAAATAGGAACATAACATAAAATTAAGACACATCATTGTTATGACAAGTTACTTAACAAAATGTGGAAAGTAAATGTGTCTACAGGAAACATTGTTTTAGATCTTTCTCAACACTACATACCAATAATAATAAAATATCAGGGCTGGATACCTAGTGTGATCATGAGAAGTACACACTGAGAAACAAATTAACATAGTTGGAAAAAGTCACCCTATGCTATGGGTAGCTTTTAAAACGTTTCTATGGCCTAGATATGTTCCGCACTTTATACCAAACCACACATATCAGAATAATTTTATTTGTTTAGGTATATCATGGATTAATTTTTGGCAGGGATTCAATGGCAGGAAATTGTATGTGTGAGTGTGTGTCCATGTGCATACACATGGGTGGGTGCATGGGTGCATGTCTGTGTCTATATCTATGTCAATAAAGGAGATGTTTTCTCTATTATTTATGAATAACCTGATGTGTCAAAAAGGGTAGTATTTCAAGGCTGCCAAATTAATCTTCTGTTATTTCCTCTGTTACTCTGTGATTTAGGCTCACCAAGGGCTGGCTGGAGACAAAAGCCTGGGGGTAAGTAAAGAGCCAAAGAACCAGGTCAAAAATTTAGCAAGGAAAAGCAATAGCATATTTAGCAGTTGTCACAAGGAGAAGATAGGGCAATTAGTTAGATACCTGAAGTGTTAATATACTAATGCAAGGAGCATGAGGAACAAACAAGAATTGGAGGTCCTAGTACAACAACAAAATTAAGATCCAACTGGGATTATGGAGACCTGGTAGCATAGGTGGTGACTTTTATTGTTGCTGGGGGTGGGGGAGGGCTAAGATGATGAACATGTAAAAGGTTTTCTGCATTTCAGGTGGCAGGCCTCTTCCCAAGGGGGTACTTGGGCCCTAACGTACTTGGCATCTCTGCCTGGTGGGATAATTCACAGGACTGGAATATGGTCATTGATGGGTATAACTTGTTTGGGAAGGATAGTTAGGAAAAAAAAGGAGAAGGTGATATATATCATTAAATATAAGAAAGGGGCCATTAAAAGAGACTGTTGTCAAAGGGGAGAGTAGCAAGGGGGATGCCATGGTGGGTGTCTGCTATGGGCCACCAAACCCAGAGGAGGAGATGGATAAGGCCTCCATTAATCAACTGACAAAAGCTTCCAAATTTTAGGACCCGCATCTCAGGGGGAACTTCAATTATCAGGACATCTATTGAAAGGGAAACATAGCAGCTAACAGGAAGTCCAGGAAATTCTTGGAGTGTGTTTGGAATAACTTTTTGATACAGATGATAGACAAGTCAACTAGGTGGGAAGTTCTTCTTGATTTGCTGCTCACAAAAAGAAACACTGAAGACACTGCAAGTAATTTGGGTGACAGTGACCACAAATTGACAGAGTTTGCATTCTAAGGGGAGGAAGGAAAAAGAGCAGAAGAATAAAGATACTTCAGAAAAACAGATTTTAACTCAGGGACCTGGTGAGTAGGATTCTTTGGGAGGCATAACTGAGAGGAAAATGAGTCCAGGAGAGCAGATTATACTTCAAAGACTCCCACTTAAAGGTGCAGGAGTAAGCTGTCCAAGTATGACAGAATAACGGAAAGTGCAAAACGATGCTGATTTAGCTAGATAGTGATCTCTTCAATGAGTTGAAAAAGTTAAATTTTGGTCAAAGTACTAGGAAAGAGTATTTCACAGGCACACAGAAAATTAGGAAGACCAAGTCATAGTTTGAAATGTGGATGGCAAGGGATATAAAAGGCAATAAAAGGATTTCTACGAGTATGTTAAATGTAAAAGGAAGACAAAAAAGGGTTCCTTTCAGAAAGCAATTTAGTTAAAAATGATGCAGAGAAGGTTAAAGTATTTAATGCTTTTGTTAATTCAGCCTTCATAAAATAGGGGCAGATACCAGATGATGAGTTCAGTTGGCATAAAAATAGGGAAGATGTTTATCTTAGAGTAGTACAAGAAGAGGCAAAGGATAAAACAGGGAAGCTAGATGCCTTCAAGTCAGCAAGGCCAGATAGGATGTATCATAGCATACTAAACAAATTGTTTTAGGAAATTTTAGAGCCATTGGCTAACATCTTTGAGAACTTTTGGAGGTCAGACATAGTCCCAGGTGACTAAATTGTCAAATATATTGTCCATCTCTAAGAAAGAAAATAAGAAGGTTCTGGGGAACTACAGAGTAGGTAGCCTGAGTTTGTGACCTGAAATGATCGTGAAGCAAGCCCTCAAGGAATCTATTGTGAAGCACCCACAGTATAGCACAGGTGACCAAGGACAATCATGGATTCACCAAGAGCAAGTCATGCCTGACCAAACTTATTTCCCTCTGTGATAAGGTAACAAGCTCTGTGCATGCAAGGAGAACAGTGGACATCATATACCTTGACTTTAGCAAGGGTTGTGACACCATCTCTATTAATGTTGTATAACCCAGGTGGTATGCAAAAGGTACCTTCTCTCCAATTGAAGGGATGTAAGTGAGTATGTGTATGCTGTGGGAGCATGGCTGCCTAGCTGTAGGCCAGCTCACCTCCTTTTCCTACAGAGCAGACCAAGGACACTAAGTGATATTTAACTATTTGCACGTTTAAATGATACAACATAATATAAAACTTATAACCATGAACTTACATACATACATACATCTATCTATACACACACAAATGTGTACAGATACAGGTTTACACAGGCAATAGCTCTTTTTAACCCTGAACTCAGGCATAGGCCTAATTCTCTGTGGCCTTCCGATGAGTCTGCAGCCCCTTCCCCCTCAACAGGGTCCTCTAGGCAGCGGGCGAAGGAGCTCTCAATGACAATAAAACACAGGTTCATCACAAAATCAATGACAGGAAGATCTGACAGTGATGGGACAATAACTGAACATACACAAAAAGGTTACATCACATGAGATACACATATATATAGATGACCCATACAATGAGTTCAGTTATAGAACAGCTTACAATCCTCCCCTAATACAACAATAAGGATGCAGGGTTGCAGCTGTGCCAAAGAAGAAATGGCATCCAGGGAAGGATCATGTTATCTAAAAGAGCATCATTTCCCTCTCCTAGAAGGGGCCCATAACCATGAAAACAAATCTTAACAAACAGGGGCCCCAGACTCTTCTCTAAGCCCAAGGGTGAATCATCCGCTCTCCTCGGAGGCTTCTCATTGATCACCTGTAGTGGGGAGGCCCCTCCTCCCCTGTAGGAATCCCCTTCCCAGGTAACTCATGACTCCTAGCAGATTTTGGAGGCTTGGGCTCATCTCTATTTGTGGGTTGGAGGTGGGGTGTCCTCTCACTGGAGTGGTTGATCTGTCCTGTTGCTGCTCAAGGCAGGAAGGCCCAAGCTGCCTCGGGAAGCCACCAGGACCTTTCAGCCCTCTCTCAGCCCTGTGCACTGCCCTGTGCACTGAAGGGGCACCTGCATCATGCTGAATGGCCACCTCATACAGCTACAGTATCCTGTCAGCTCTATGGATCTGTGCACCAATCTGTGTACTGATGACCGAGCTCCTGCCTCATGCAGAGCTAGGGACCCGCACTGCCTTGTGCAGCTGCTGAGGTCCATTTCAACTCTACCAGCCCCATGCACTGATCTGTGCACCATGGGACCTCTGCCACTCACAGTCAGGGACCTGAGCTGCTTCTTGCAGTCCCAGAGTCCTGTTATCTCTCCAGCCCTGTGCACTGAACCATGCACCAAGGGCTCCTGCCTTGTGCAGGGTCAGGGACCCAAGCTGCTTTGTGCAGCCATCGAGGTCCCATCTGTTCTCAGACTCTCCATGCACTGATCTATGCACTGACGCCATGGCTCCCTCCATGGCAGGGCTGGCACATAAATGCTTACTGCTCCCCATTCAGCAGAATTGTCTTCTGGGTGTTTCTGGGCCAACTGCTCCATCCCACTGGTCAGCTCTATCAGCTCTTCACAAGCCCCATCTTCATTGTCCCTCACCAAAAGCTGCCCGTGTACTCTGCACGTGGGCTTTTATCCCTTCTGAAGGTTCCATCCTAGATTGGGAAAGGACCAGTGAGGAAGCCCAAAGGGTTAGTTCCCTCTCAGGTCCTCTCTTTCACCTTGCCCCTGGGTCAGGGTGGGGCTGCCTTTCTTCTGCCTCCCCTTATTGGTGGAGAAGGAAAAACTGCCGCCATCAATGGAGCCCAAGTCCTTCAGACTCAAGCTAACAATCCGGGCTGCTAGTGAGCCCACCAGCCAGCCTGCCAAAGTTGTCATTAACAAGTAAGAAAGTACTTACAAGAGAAAAGGATGATAACTGGTTGGATCATTGTGCTCAAACAGTATCTTCAATGGCTCATTGTCTAGTTTGGAAGAAGCATCAAATGGGAGTATCAAGTGTAAAAATGGTCCAATATCAATCAGATGAGATTCGATAAAGACTAGTGAAAATTTTGTACTTGGGACAGAATAGGTGAATGGACAAATACAGACTGGGGAATGACTAGCTAGGCTGCAGTGCTGCAGAGGAGGACCTGGGAGTTATGACAATAAGTTGAATAGGAGCCAACAGTATAGCTCTTTTTGCAAGAAGAGTTAGCAGCATACTGGCTTTTATTCATAGGAATGTTATTCTCAAATCAAGAAAAGTGGTTCTTCTGTTTTTTTTAAGTAAGACTTATGAAGAAAGGCTGCAAGAACTAAAGTTATTTAGTCTGGAGGAGACTGAAAGGGGATTCAATAACCATCTTCAAATGCCTGAAGAGAAATTATAGAGTTGATGGAGAAAGCCTTTTTTCCTGTAGCTGTCAATGGCCTCATGCTGCAGCAGAGGAAGTTTAGGCTGGAGATTAGAAGGATTGTTTGGTTATATGTGCAGTCAAGTGTTGTGGCAGGCTCCCTAGTAATACTGCGGAATCTCCATCTTTGGAAATTTTTAAGAGCATGTTGACAGGGATGATCCAGCCTTGATCAGGGGGCTGGACTGCATGACCTTGAGAGGTCCCTTCTATCCTTTTAGCATGATCCTGTGATCTGGTAAATTTTCATGTGAATTTTCTGCCATTTTCCTCTATTTATTTCATAAGGCTCATTAGGGAGTACCGTCACTGAAACTAGTAAAACATAAAACGTTTTGGTTGTCAAAGAAAAAGTGTTCCAATATTAATCTTAAGAACCAATGAAAGCATTTTCTTCAATTTAGGTGAGTGAAATTCAAGGACTGAGTAAGATAAAGGCACCTTGATGTATTATTCAAGAATTTGCCTACACAGTCTTCAGAAACAACACATAATATGAATTAACTCTGTGAGGTAAATATCAAGTACTCATGCACTCCTCTAGCAGTTACATGAGTGACACATTTAGCATAACTTTGAAAATGTAGGGTATATTGTATGTACAGAGTAGGATGATATCATTAGGACAGATTAGAGGAAGTGTCTTTCAGCAGCATCAATCAAAGAAAAAAACCCAATAAACTGGCTTAAAGAATTCAGTCCCTTTTGCCTCAGTTGCCACAACAAATAATTGTTTTAGGAGTCTCAATGGCATGACATTGATTTGAATCTAATGAATTAAAAAGCAGAACTCATATCAATTTCATGTAATCATACAGTACATGATTGATGTACTACTACCTGTCTATGATTTTAAGTTGCTGTGACACTTAACACCTGCTACTTTCTTGGAGCTATAGGCAGAAGGGAGAGAGTGGGAAATAGGAAAGTAAGAGTATTATCTACAAAGCTAGAGGGAGAGATTGTAGTCCTGTAGTAGAGCTGAGGGAGTTCCAGATGAGTACCAGCCAATTGATTATGATAATGAGTAACCCCAGATCCTGAGCTTATGGCACATTCTGTCCCTGTGAAAGGAGAGTAGGCTTCAGACTGAAGGATCCATGAACAAATGTGGTATCCTCAGGAGCTGGTGGGAGCCAGTGGAAAGGGGTGGAGGTAGGTACCCAGCTGGGTTGAGTTTTGTTGGTGTTAAATTGATAGATTTTTTTTATATTTGACTGTGATACAAAGGGAACATGCAGGCCACTGAGAAAGCACTGCTATTTCTTGGTTGGCAGGAGGCATTAGGGCTGCAAGGCTGCAAGGGGTGCCTAGAAAGGGAGCCATGTCCCCTCTGTCTGGGGAAGAGCAGACATTAGATAATTACACCCCAAGGGCTCCAGAGGGCACTCCGAGAGTGCTGGAGTAGCCTTTCCAGGGCAGAAAGAGTACACCTGTTTGCACAGTAGAGCATGGGCAAGCACACCTGAGGACTTGGTCACGAACAAGCTTAGTGCTCAGACTAGAGATTGCTAGTGGGCTGAGTCTGAGCCAAGGACTCTTCAGAATGAGTGAAAGGTGAGCAAATAAGCCCAGGACAATGGCTTCTAGACTAGAACCACTGAAACATTGACTTTGGGGTGCCAGGAGCCCAAACAGGGAGTCCTGTGTCGGGTAATGATGTAGTTGGTCATTCCTGCCTGAGGGCTGTGATTGGCAGCCCTAATGAATCAGCTAGCCACTTCCTAGGCTACCTGGCTGAATGAATATCTGAGAGACATATTGAAGGGGAAGGGTGTTTTTACAAGAATGGACACTGGGGCCAAGGCACAGTCCTGGATTAACTTATCACCCCAGGGGTGGAGGCTGGGAAAAAACAGGTCACACTTGTGTCCTTCATAGCCCATTTTATGTTAGGTGCCAGCTGGACATGGGAAAAGGAAGCACAAAAGAGCAGTGCATATGGAAATTCAATACACACCTACTGGAAGAGGAGGGGATTTGTAGTGATTTAATGGAGGAACATGAAGTGTGGCAGACTTTAAAGAGTTGTTTTAAGAGAGTACAAGACTGGTGGCAGGTGAGGAAGGGGCTTAATAAGGGAATCTGGTTTTATCTGAGTGTGTGTAGGTGTACAAAATGGAAGAGGAGACCTTTTATTCAGCTGCAGTGGAAGTATAGCAGCTTTACCAGTGAGCAGAATAGGGGCAAAACATAAGAGAAGAACTGGAGGAGACAGAGAGAGCTCTGGGGGCAAGTTTTTTTAGCGAAGACACAAGAAAAGATGTTTTTAGCTTGGGTGGAGAGGGGAAACAGTTGGTCCCAATACTTTCCCACCTGGTTAAGGTCTGGGAGAGCCCAGATAATGGCTGTGCTCAAGGAAGGGGTGGGGGGAAGCCCACTGGGCAAGAAGAGGTGCTGGAAGCAGCCAGAAGGTTTTATGAGTTTTTACACAGATGAAAGGAGGTGAATGAGGAAGGAACTGAATAAGTTTAGAAAGGAGGTGGAAAGAAGGTGGTGGTGGAAGAATGGGAGAAGATGGAGTAGGACATGGGTTTTAAGGAAACAAGAAACACCTAAAGACTTATACAAAGGGGCCAGATGGCATCCCCTGGAATTTTGTGAAAGGATACGGGATCTTCTTGGCCTAGATCTAGTGGAGTTTTTTAATGAGATTTTAAATGGAGAGGCTGGCAGATAGAAGTTTATATATGGTCATCATTATTTTATCAAATACAAAGGGAGGCAAGGAAGTATTAAAGAACTGGGGCCCAATTACACTTTTAATAGTAGATTTGAGCTGTTAGTGAAGACATTGGTTGTAAAGATGAGAAAATTGCTCCCTGAGATCATCCATCATGATCAGACATGTGCATTACCCAGGAAGAGGACTGGGGATATGCTCTTGATAAGAGATGTGATGGTATACTGTAAAGAGCAGAAAAAGAGCAGAAACTGAACATAGCAGTGATGAACTTTGCCTTGGAGAAGGCATGTGATTGGCTCATAGTTTTTATTCAAAGTTTTAACAGAAATGGGTTTTCTGAGAAGGTGGGCAGCAGACAATCAGAGTTTAATCACCAGGTATTTGAGTGATAATTTTAAAATACAGGTGTGAGTGAAAGAGGGATGCCCTATGTCTCCTGCACTTTACGTGTGCCATGGAGCTCCTGACCCAATGCCCAAGAAGACATAAAGGTAATCAGTGTGGTGCCAGTGATGGGTGATGCAGGGTAATGTGGGTGGTGTTGTCTGCACATGGACAATATTACTCTAGCAGCAAGAGACATGTTATATTTACAGTGGGCACTTATGCATATGGAGAAATACAGGGAAGCAGCAGGATCATATCTGAATACAGTTAAGAACACAGCAATGGTGGGTGACATGGGTGGCCTGGAAGATCTGATGGTGCCGGTGGCCACAGATACAATTAAAGTGCTGGCGGTAACCTGTACAACATCTTTATTAGTGACCTGGATGAGGGTGTGGAGAACACCCTGTTCAAGTTCACTGATGACACCAAGCTGTGGGGTAAAGTGAATACACCAGCAGGCAGGGACCACATCCAGGCAGACCCAGATAGGTTGGAGAAGTGGGCGGATCTGAACAGGATGCAGTTCAACAAGGACAAGTGCAGGGTGCTGCACCTGGGGAGAGGGAACCAGCATTATGGTTATAGGTTACGGGCTGACCCTCTCAGCAGCACAGAGGCAGAGAGGGATCTTGGAGTCAGGACTGACTCCAGGATGAATATGAGTTGCCAATGCGACGAAGCAATAGGCAGAGCCAACCGCACCCTGTCCTGCATTAACAGGGGCATCACTAACAGGTCTCGAGAGGTCTTGCTCCCCCTCTATGCGGTGCTGGTCAGGCCACAGCTGGAGTACTGTCTCCAGTTCTGGGCGCTGCACTTCAAGAGGGACATGGAGAACCTGGAGAGGGTCCAGAGGAGGGCCACTTGTATGGTTGAGGGCCTCCGTGGCCAGCCCTATGAGGAGAGGCTGAGGGACCTGAAGCAGGGTCAGACTAGATGATCTGTCTAGGTCCCTTCTGACTCATTGATTCTATGATTCATGTCAGCAAATGTTCTGTGGAAAAAAGGCAAGGGCCAGGGTGTGCCAAGTTTTAGGACAATGAGTTGGAATGACACTGTCACTGGCAGGGCCAATTGATGGCGATTAAACCAGTTTGATTACTGATCATTTTATGGACAAGACTGTATTTTCCACCAACATAGAAAGAGGTTGGAAGTGGGAACTGATGGCCCAGTTTGAGGTTTTTAAGGAGAGAATGGCAGAGAGCTAGGCCCTCTGAGATGCTGCTCTTTTTATCTTTACAAACTACTTGGGTGCATCCGCACATGCAAGCACATGCAGTTGTAGCAGCTCAAATAGAAGAGGTACAAATTTGAGCCGGGGCTTTTTGCTTCAGTGCATGTGCTTGGACATGCACTTTGGTGTGGAGCAAATTGTGCCACTTGGGGCAAAATACCCCTGCCTGGCTCCTCCCGCATCTTCAGCCAGGGAGAGCTAGAACCTGGGGCCAGCACCTGTGCTGTCCCCAGCAGTATAAAAAGCAGCCCTGGCAAGTAGCTCAGGGTTACTAGCTCTCAGGAGCTTGTGGGGCTTAGCCTAGTTGTACCTGGGGCCCTACCTCTTGTGCCAACTGGACTGCTGAAGCAGCCCTGAGAGTTCCCTGAACCCTTTACCCACTGCAGCAGTCTGGCACTGGGGGCTGCTGCACAGATGCCAGGCCTGGATGGGGACTGCACAGCCAGTAGAGGCATCTGCCTCCTGGGCCAGTGGGCTGTGGCTCAAGAGTTGGCCTCTGTGAGGCACTACTGCCATGCATGCCTCTGCCCAGCCACCGGGACATCTATCACCCAGAAGATATTCCGGGTGTGGTGGCCTGCTTTGAACTGTCAAAGCATGTCCTCCTTGCCCCATTTGGCCAGGAGGTCAGCCACAGCCAGTTGGATCCAAGGTGCCAGCTCTGAGCAGAAGGGTTCTGTCACTGGCTTCCCTGTTGGAAAAATCACTGATAACAAAATCTCACAGTCACTCTGTAAAATATCCCTAAATCCATGTTCCTCCACAAGTAAAACAAAAAACCACTGTAAAGAGAGAGAAAGAGAGAATGAGACAGAGAGACAGTGATCAATTGGGCAATATTTTATTGATCTATCTGTAGTGTTAAAGCAATTTGGAAGACTACCAGTGTCTCTATCATAATAATAAAGTGAACTCTAAATACATGTTTCATGAATACATGAATATACGTTTTGCTGCCCCGCAACAAGGGCTGTGGTCTTAGCCCCTCTCCCTCCTCCAGCAGCGTGCTTCAGCACCAGGGTGAAGGCCAACCACAGAGACACTCTGGCAGCCAGAGTGTTTCTGTGAAGGACCCAGCCTCTAGTTGCCATGCCCTGCCCTGCTTTTTTTTAGCTTCTTTTTTTTTGGACCCCTGGATACCCAGGGGTCTAATTTTGCCCCCCCATTGCAAACTTGCAGTGGGGGGAACCTTTTCCTGTTCCTGCATGTGCCTCTTGCAGCCTCTCAAAGGGGTTTAGTGGCACATGCAGGCTTGTCTGGATGCACCACTTGAGTGTATATTGCAGAGCAGCAACAGAAGATGGGAGCAAAGCAGGGAGTTGTATCTGGTACTATGCAGTCCTGTTTTACAGAAATATTGTATTTATAAGTTCCTGTCATCCTTCCCCTGGGTGTAGCAGCCCTCACTGCATTACAGGCAGATGGAGTTGGTTTTTAAAAAAAATGCTGGTTGGAGACAGTAGTTTCTAGTGTTTTTATATCCCACAAGGAATTGATGGGGGTGGTAAGGGTGAGGGATGTGGTTGCCATGATGCTCTGGTCCTTATCCATGCCACGCTGAGTGGGAGTCATGCAGATTTGGGGCAGATGATGGCAAGGTGGGGTTTAGTGGCAAGAGTGACACAATACATGTGGCACATGGACAGGTCTCCATGGTGCCTGTGGGAAGCATTCTACAATCAGGAAACAATCGGATATGTATTCTGGGATTGTGTGTTTATGTAATAAGTGTAGGACAGGGACCTCCTTTTGACATGGGCAACATCTGGTGTGCCCCCAAAAGACATAGTTTTATACAGGCTAGTTTGATATAGTTTTTGTAATACTATAATAATAATAACAACAACAACAACAACAATAAAGTCTCTCTGATCCTATATGCCTAGGTGTCTTCACTCTGATCAACTCTATTCCTGGACTTTGTTTTTTTTTCAATATTCTGCTTGGATCTGGTCACCCATGTGCTAAATCTTGGTTCATCTTGATTTCTGTTCTGACTGGTATATGCTAAATCTGGTTCTAAACCTTGGCATACTTTGACTTCAGCTCTATCTCCTGGCTTGTCTGGACTTTGCACTAGTTTCTGACTCAGAACTTTGACTCAGCCTGTGATTTGGACTACCTCTGGATTTCCTTCTGGATCTAGTAACTTGGTCTTTGATGACTGACCACCTGACTTGGCCTGTGGTTTGGTATATTGACCCAGCTGTCTAACCAGTAGGCAAGACCAGGGATTGAAGCTCAAAAGATGGATGCTAATTGTGGGCAAGAAGTCCTGAGACTGATATCAATTATGTGAGCTTGCCAAGACCAGAAAACTGAGGAGTGGGTCTAGCAGAGCAACTGGGGACTCAGTTACAGACAGGAGGGCTAGAGTCTGGTGGGCATAGATAGGCCTTAAAAAAGCAAAGGAGAGAAGCCTGCAGGGACCAGTGGGATCTCTGAAAACAATTACCAAATGGGCCACAGAGGCCATTTTATGATAAGCATGTCAGAGGAATGCACCTAGGGTGATACTCTAGCAATTGAGAGCTGCCTTCCAAATGTATAATAACAAAAGGTGCAGCAAGGAGGATAAAGAAGAAAGAACTAAAAGGCCAGAGAGCACAGCAGATTGAGCTGACTGCTGGGGCATCAGACTCAGTATCACAATGCTGAACCTGCTACAGATACTCTACGACTATTCAGTTATGTCTTTCCTTTCTCTTTTTTCTTCACTTTAGCTGCTAGTCAAGGAGAATGAATGGAACAGAAATAACTTGAGTTAGAGTGACATTTTACTCAGGTTATAAGAAAAACAAAATATGAGGTGGCCAAAAATTTTTGCACCAGGATCATTTAGCTGAACAAATGTTAATTAGTAGGCACAAATGAGCAAAAGATACACTGAACAACTAGATGCTCCCTCTTTCTAATTTGATACTTGCATTTCTGTTGAAAATGATTTTCAACAAAACTGACATATGATAGTGTTTACTGGACAATGGTTAATTTGTGTTTTCATAAATGTGGTTTATAAAGAATAGTTTATAATGCCTGTTAAACAGCAACTCTGTGAAAGTTACTAGGTAGCTTATTTTGTATATTTTGTCAAAACAGCTCCAGCAAGTCATTCAGGTAGTAACTCTGGCAACAATCCATTAACTACCAAAAAAACTCTCAAAGCAGGATCTCCTGCTTAAAATATAAGCAACCATATTTTTCACTGGCAGTATTATGACTCAAGATTTCAGACTTCTGGCTCAAAATTATTGTAATTCTTGTTCTTATGTATTCTTGTCTGAATCTATTGTATGTGTCTACTGGCCATTTTGCAATACCCTTTTAAATACCTTTTAAAAAGGAAGACTGTGCTCCCATGATTTATATAGTGGTCAAGGCAGAACCAGCTAACACAATTTATGAGAGCTTTCCTGGACCTTTTGACAAAGTCTTTCGCTAGAACCTATTAATGAAAATAAGCAGTCACAGGGTGAATGGTAAATATAGTGGATGAGAGAGGGGAACAAAGAAAAGATTAAAATTGACCATTTATTACAACATGGCAAAAGGTTAATAGTTTAATATATAAAAATGATTTGAAAAAAGGAGTGAAGAGGCAAATGGAAAAAAAAATGCAGATCACTTTAGGTCAGCAAAAGACTAGAGAAGATTGTGAAAGCCCTAAGAAAACTAGATGAAGGGGCAGCCCGCACAATGACAGATAAAAGACAGTGTTAAAGACAAAATAACACATTTAAATGAATAATTTTAACAAACTGTAGCTACAAGAAATGTATGCCTTTTCTTTTGAAACTGTTTCATGGTGACTAAAGGACAAATGAAAATAGGAAAGTATGAGGAAGTGGTAGAAGTGCTTCTTAGATTCTTTACTAGTAGGGATTTTTATTAATATCTCAAGCACCAATTATTAATATTTGGAAGGACAAAGACCGCTTGCTTACTCTACAGCAACCGTAATTCTTTGGAGAGTGCTTTTTAGACAGACTCCATTCTAGAGGTATATCTGCCCTTTGGTATGTAGGACCAGAAATTTTTGTTTGTTTGTTTGTTTTTTTGTGAGTACTAATGCCCATTTGGGGCCCACTCCATACTATCCCTATGGACAGCCAAGAAGGAAAGCAGACAAGAGGGAGTATGATTTTGCAGAGCAGTGCAACTTAGGAGGCTGAAGGAATCCTGGGTTCTAGCACTTGCCAGGTAACTTCTAACCAACTGCCAAACTAATTCGAACAAACTATAACAGATCAGACTTAACATTCCCAGTATTTCTAACATGATAAATGTTAATACATAAAACTTAAAATACAAATCTTATTTACACAATGTGAAACAAAAAAGGTTATAGTTTGAATTTTCCAACACAATTTTTGCCAATCACACATTAAGAAAAGTATTTTAAGATTGGAAAAAAATGTACATCTTAAATAGCAGTAAGAGTTTGACTTTAGTTGCAGAATGAGGTTCCTATGTCTACAAAATTTTCTTCTAATGTCTCTATCTAAAACAAAATCTTCACTTTTTATTTATTGAAATGGTCTAAGATTAGAAATCTCATGCCTGGATTTTCTCTACATTCATGCCTTCTATTAATTTTCATTGGAATTTTAAACAATATATCTATAAAAAAGGATGTCATTGCTGCCTATGGACCAAATTATGATATTCCATTCTGCTCTTTCTCCATATGAAGTCTCAATTAAGTGAGAAGTGGTATTTGCTTTAGTAAATGTGAGTGCAATTATCTCAAACCAATGGCCTGTGTATAAATATGATTTTCTTCTTATACATATAAAATACTTTATAAGCTGTATATGAAGATCATTGTTCATGATGTTCTTTGCTACTTTACATTACTTTTGATCTTTTAGCATTGAACTACATCTTGTTTTAAATTGCTTAGGAGCAGGATTGTGAACCATAGGATGTAGCCTGTGGAGCCCTGTGATTCAGGCCATAGGTCTTGGATTGATGCCATGCCAAAGCCAGCACACAGTGAGCCCCAGGGAGAGGCCAGGGCATTGCATGTGTCAAAGGGGCTGGCATGGAAAATGCTGCAAGTGACATCCCACCCGAGTGGCTCTGTGTGCTGACTCCTGCATGGTCCGATTCAGTCTGTAGGCATTCAGCAACTCTCAGCTGGCCTGCAGGCCTGAAGGATTTTGACATCCCTGCTCTAAAGACAGCAGTTTTCTAACTGTCCAGAGTTGAACACATCCATCTCAAAGTGAAAAATAACTTGCTTATCTTTAGTTATCTTTTCCTCATCCCATCTTAACTTCTCTGCCTTCTAACTCAAAGTCAAACTTCATGTTTTAATTTCAGTCAAAAAAGTTCTGTGTCAGGTTGCTCCAGCCTGCACTACCAATCCATGATATAATATCTAAACTCTTGATGTCATTTCTGATAAAGCCATTCAAAAAAAGAGGATCAAAGAAGAATCAGACAAATCACCTAAGGGCACTAAGGTATTGATAAGGCTAATAGGGTTCTTAAACTTCAGCAAAAGAATAGTCAACTGTCCTTCCCCATCAGGGTGCCAAAATAGCAAACTCCCTGCTGACCATAGTACCGTAATTGGCACAGCTGGGAGGATGGGGTCAATGATTTATATTGCAGGGGAAGGATTATCACAAGACTTCATTGTGTTTGATGCTTGATTATCAGTTTATTATAACAGCACCCAGCAGTGCCTCTAAAGATAAGGGTCAGGTACTTTTCCATTTATGAAGTCCTTGCAGAAGGGTTTATAATCTTTCAATACAGCTTAGCACAAAAACTTTTCATTTGAAATCTCATAGCATGGGAGAAATTTCTTCCTTCACAAAAAAATAACGTCCACCTAGTTTCTTATTTTCTTACCTCTCCCTGTGCTAGGGGAAGTACTTGGGGAAGAGGATTGTCTGTGTCTCACAGGAAACTGGAGTTAGATATATTTTAGATTTTAGATTTTTTTTTATAGACTTGTTTTAAATGCTGTTGATACTAAATGAGTACAAATATATTGTATGAAAGCTGAGGAAGATTGCATAGATAAGAGTAACATAGGTCAAGTAGTTGTTAAAACACACAAATGGCTAAATGGTGGGACTAAAATATGCTCATTGACGTAACTGTAATAGTTTTACCATTAACTTCAGTGGGGGCAAAATTAGGCCACTGCTGAGTGTTTTTAAATTGCCATAATGCATATGCAACACATATCCAAAACTCAGAGTGAAAAAAATATTACTCTTATTCAATCATTTATATATAGCTGATTGGACTGCAATAATTTATAATATGATTGTCTTCCAGGTCTATTATAAAAAAATAGATATTTAATATACCGCACCCCCAAATATTAAGGGTGCACAGTCAAGAACTCAAAAGTTAAGAAATGTTAGAATTAAGGTTATCCATGCAATCTTTAATTTGGGCTTAATCTCTTAGGTAAGGTATTTGCATGCTGCTTTAGAGAGCTGAATTCTATCCCTGCCTCTAATAAAAAGTTTCAATGCAATGTTAATCAAGTGTTTAGGTGAGTGGGTAATAACTGGTCATTTTCTGGGTGCCCAACTCAAACCAGCAAATAAAAGCAATGGAACCTATGCTTTGAACAAAGAATGTGCTGTACAACATATAGGCTTTATGGAAAATTGGGTCCTAGGGATTTCAAATCGTGCATTCAAAAATCAACAAATAATTTGGACTTTAATTTAATTGAATTATTCCCTCTCTGCCAAATGATGACTATAATATGCATTCCCCACAGGCAGTTGTTGTGAAAACATTACAGATATTAATCTGTAAAAAATTCTTATTTTAGAATGAGAAATATCATAGCCCATGAAGAAATTAACAATACTTATCTTCAGAGCAGTTTGGAACAGTGCACAGTATGGTACAACTTCATATAAAATACCTACTTTTAACAACAGAAGGAACCAATTCTTGTTATAATTATGGTGCAGCCAATTGTCTAAGCCTATTTAGGGCAAATATTCTCTTAATGAACCTTCTCTTCTAGTCCCATGGATGTTCATTATAATGAGCCTGTAATATATGTAAGCTTGGAGAGATACAAACAATGAGAAAAAAACCCTAAAAATACTGAACAGCTGTTCATTAAAGAGAATATTAAATGAGGCAGGGGTCTTGTAGAAAAAAAAATGTGTGAACATGTAAGTAAAGACTAAATAATAATTCGCAAGCACAAAGAGGACAAATTAAAGTCACTCAGGTAACATTCATTAAGGTTTCTCCTACTTTCCTACTGCTTGATTTTGCAACCTCAGAAAAGTTCCTTTAATATAATTTTGAGGGTATAATTTTCTAGGTTTTTTTTAACCCAGTAAGTTATATCATGTGACATCAATTGATTATTAGCAGGATTAGATCCTTAAGATCCACATCATACATATCTGACATCATTCACATGGCAACAGTAGGTTGTTAGTTTATATGTAGACCAGTGGACAACTTCAATCCCTTTCCCAATGCAAACGTAACCCCTTGTCATCCATTTGCCAGGTCTGATTTCTCGTGCTGCATTGCAAACCTCATTAAGGACATGGGCTTCCATTACACTAAGCAACGCTGCAATCTTCATCATCTCTACTGCGCAACTAGTCTTCTTCATCTTTACCTACATCAAGATGCTTGAGGCAAAAGACTAGACCTTTAAATCACATCACTTCCAGGTTCCTCCATGGTGGTGCCAGTTGGAGTAACAAGATGTCAGATAAGCTTCACAGCCTGAGTGCTGATTCCCAGGTCTTACAAGTCAGTGATTTCATATCCTCTGAGCCCCTTATATTTTATCCTAAGCAATTTTAATACTTGTGCAAAAGAAGGGAATGGGATGTTTGGTCTTATGTATTTGTTTCATCTCCAGCTCCCACTGGCCATCAGTTTATCAGTAACAAGCTGACATCCATGTCCTAGAAATGAATTTTTTTTCGTCCGGGATTTCAAAGCCAAAAGGTTCAGATGCAATAACTGATATACAACCAAGCAATACTTTTCAGTTCTCTAGAATAACACGGCAGCTCCCATTTGAATTAAATGACCAGTTATTTAACAAGAAAACAAATAAATGGTTTAATGTTCAAAACTTGTTAAAATTCTAACAACAGGAAAACGGTATAATGTAAGCATTTTAAAAATCAGATTTTAATGAGTTTTGTTCCTAACTTCATTCATGAGAACTTCTTTCTTCCCCAAACTCTCCCTATGTTATTTGTTCTCTAACCCTGCCTTATCCATCTTGGTCCCATTTTCCCAACTTTGCTATTACCAGCTCCAATTCTGCCACTGCTTGTCTCTGACCCACCAGTCCCTTTGTCACCAATTTCTCATACACTCAGACTGTCTCCCTCATGATGCAACCTTAAATAACCCCCCAAGCCTAACTATATACTGCCTCTCCTCCAGCCAATTTCAGTTACATCTTCTGCAGCTCTCTTTTCCAAGCTAGTTTACCAGTCAGTCCTGGTTCAATTCCTGCATATACCTCCATCCCCACCCCTGGCACAAATTTCAGGCCCCTCCCTCAAGTCCTAGGCTTCTTCACATACCAACTCCCAGTCTCAGTCTTCATCTTTTCCCCAATATTTTTCTTGCTTCCCCACAGCTCTGAGCTCAGTCTTCACTGGAGTCAAATCAGGCAAATTTTGTCCTCATGCCATTTGGGTTTGCACAGGTGTTATTGAGAATACAGGAGAAACTATCATCTGCTTTCAATCCATTTGTCCAGACATGACAAAGCCCATTGTAGTGATTGCAATAACTTTCAGCCTGGGGCCAAAGCATTCCCAAATGGGAACTGGGAGAAGCAATCTCTGGAAGCATTGGTGGATTTCTGGAAGATGTCTTATTGGAAGCATCGTCAAAATCTAAGTTTCTATCAAGTGTGTGCAAACTGCTATTTTTGAATGGCTTAGCATGTGGCCAAGTTTTGGAAGTGGGAGTGGAAGTGGCTCATACCTAATACAAAGGGTTTTGTCAAATTTCCAGTCTGCTCAAGGCAGCTGAAATATTTAATTGTTTTTGGATAAGTTTAAGGAAAAGGAAAAAGAAGTCTGTAGCAGATGCCTGTTAGGAAAATATCTGTTCAAATCATTAAAGTTTGGCAAAGTTACAAGTGAAGGAGTGGAGGATTTTTAAAAAAAATAATGTAATACTTAAAATATAAAAAAAATATAATGGATGAACCCAAGGAAATTTATACATTCTTGAAAGCCATAATTTTCTCTCATATTTGTATCACTTTTGTCTAATACTTGAAAAAAAACTGGCAGCAGGACTTCAATAATATTATTCTTAGGCATATATCCTGCCAGTATTACTGTGATTTTTTAGCACCTGACATTTAACCTTACAACACTGTTGTGAGGTGAGGTCAGAAAATATTATCCTAAATTTACTGACAATGAGACTAAAGGTAAAATTAACAAAAGAACTAAAAACATATAAAATGGCATCTCAGTGGAATTTAGGGTCCAAGGTCAAAATCAGAGAAATTCTAACCTCTCTTAGGTATCTGAGATTCTTTGGGCACCTAATGTGGACTGTTGAAAAAAAAAGATGGAATCTATCTATCTAAGAAAGAGAGGGAAGAGTGTCTTTGAACACAAAGTTACTAACATACTGAAGAGGGCTTTAAATTAGTTTCACCGGAGGGACAGAGAGTAAAGCCTAGTTTCATACTTCATAGTTGGTAGGATTGGAAGGGACCTAAGCAGACCATTTAGTCTGACCCCCTGCCATGGGCAGGAAAGGATGTTGGTGTCAAATGACCACAGCTAGGTGGCTGTCTAGCCTCCTTTTGAAGACCCCCAGAATAGGGGCGAGCACCACTTCCCTTGGAAGTTGGTTCCAGTTCCTAGACACCCTGACAATGAAGTAGTGCCTCCTGATATCTAGCCTGAATTTACTAGGGCAAAGTAAAGATCCAGGGGACCTGGATAAAAGACTTAGTAAATGGAAGCAATAGTGGAAGCCTTACCAATGTTCTCAGGAAGAGTACAGGACCATAAGTTGAAATGTTTATATGCTAATATGAGAATCATGGGAAAAAAAATAGGAAGAAATAGAGGTCCTAGTACAAAACAGAGAATTAGGATGAAATTCGGATTTGAGAGATATGGTGAAACAGTTTACATGAGAGCTTCTGGAGGGGCTGGACGTGTTCAAGTCAGCGGGTCCAGATGCTCTCCACCCCAGGGAGTTGAGGGAGCTAGCTGGGGTTATTGCAGGGCCCTTGGCACAGCTTTATGAGCGATCATGGTGCTCAGGCCAGGTGCCAGATGACTGGAAGATAGCTAACGTGCTCCCCATCTTCAAAAAAGGGAAGAGAGAGGACCCGGGCAACTATAGGCCTGTCAGTCTTACTTCTATCCTTGGGAAACTTTTTGAGAAGATCCTCAAGGAGCACATCTGTGATGGGCCGGCTTCAGGGATGATGCTCAAGAGCAACCAGCATGGTTTCATTAGGGGCCGGTCATGTCAGACCAACCTGATTGCCTTTTATGATCAGGTCACAAAGGCAATGGATGCAGGTGTTGCCATGGATGTAGTCTTTCTAGACTTCAGCAAGGCCTTTGACACTGTCTCCCACCCCATCCTCATTAAAAAACTGCGGCATTGATGCCTACACAGTCAGATGGATTGCAGATTGGCTCAAGGATCGTACTCAGAGGGTGGTGGTGGACGGGTCATAATTGACCTGGGGGGAAGTGGGCAGTGGAGCCCCCCAGGGCTCGGTCCTGGGGCCTGTGCTGTTCAATTTCTTCATAAGCGATTTGGACGACGGGGTGAAATGCAACCTGTTTAAATTCTCTGATGATACCAAAATTTGGGGTGAAGTGAGCACGCTAGTAGGGAGGGAAAGACTGCAACAAGACCTGGATAGGTTACAGGAGTGGGCTGACATAAACAGGATGCGTTTCAATACTGACAAGTACAGGGTGCTGCACTTAGGCAGTAGAAACCAGCAGCACACTTATAGAATGGGAAACTCCCTTCTTGAGAGCACAGAGGCAGAAAGGGATCTTGGAGTCATTATTGACTCCAAGATGAACGTGGGCCGACAATGCGAGGTCACGGTTGGCAGGGTAAACCGGACCTTGTTGTGCATCCACAGGTGCATCTTAAGTAGAGCCAGGGAGGTGATCCTCCCTCTCTGTGTGATGCTGGTCAGGCCACAGCTGGAGTACTGTGTCCAGTTATGTGCGCCCCATTTCAGGAGGACAACACTGAAAGGGTCCAGGGAAGGGCTACCTGCGTGATCCGGGGACTACAGGGCAGACCCTACATTGAAAGACTGCGGGACCTAAACCTGTTTAGCCTTCACAAGAGAAGGCTGAGGGGGGACCTGGTGACTGCCTATAAACTCACTAGGGGGGACCAGAAGGGTTTAGGGGAAACACTATTTCCCCTAGTGCCCCCTGGCATGACAAGGAACAATGGACACAAATTATTAGAGAGTGGATTTAGATTAGACATCTGCAAGAACTACTTCACAGTTAGGGTGGCTAGGAGCTGGAACCAACTTCCAAGGGAAGTGGTGCTGGCTCCTACCCTGGGGATCTTTAAGAAGAGGCTTGATGACTACCTGGCTGGACTAATTTGAGTCCAGTCTTTTCTCCTGCCCAGGCAGGGGGTCGGACTTGGAAGATCTACAAGGTCTCTTCCAACCTGACTTCTATGATTCTATGACTGGAGTATGTTCATGGATGTGTACAGTATGTGTGAAAAGGATAGGTAGGGAAACAAAACAGGATGGGTGTCCCACACACGTTTCTTGATGTGCAATACGAAGTGGAAAGAAGGCCTATGGAAAGCCTCTGTGAAAAGGTTAGAGGGAGAGCAGCAGGGAGGATGGCAAGGAGGATGTCTACTACAGACCACCAAGGAAAAGGAGGTGGAGGTAGATGAGGCCTTCTTTAAAAAGCTGGCAGAAACTTCCTAACTGCATTACCTGATTCTTATGGGGGAATTTAATTATTGTGATATCTGCTGGGAGGACATTTATTGTGAATAATATTCTGACTTAGATGGTAGAGAACCCAACAAGGGAGAAATCTCTTCTCAATTTGTTGCCCACAAATGGGGAGGAATTGATTGAGAATGTAAAGGTGGAAGGTAACTTGGGTGACAGTGACCATGAAATGAGAGAACTTAAGACCCTAAGGGAAAGAAGAAAGGAAAGCAGCAGAATAACTGGATTTCAGAAAAGACAGTAGAAACAGAGGGCAGGGTCTCTGGGAAGTAAGTCTGAGGGGAAAAGGACTCCAAGATAGCTGACTGTAGTTTCAGGAGTTCACATTAAGGGCAAAGGATGAAGCTATCCCAGGCAATTGAGTTCAGGCAATAAAAGAATGAGCAGTACAGCACAAGACCAGTCTGGCTAGATTGCTTCAGTGAGCTGAAACTCAAAAAAGAATCCTATAAATTGAAGAAACTTGATCACAATACAAAAGAAGAGCATAAGTGTATCCCATGGGTATGCAGGCAAAAAATAATGAAGGACAAAGCATGATTCAAAATGAAGCTGGCAAAGGAGATAAAAGGGGAAAAAGGGGTTTCTACAAGTATACAAAAATAAGAGGAAGACCAGTGAATCCATAGTTCACTTCTGGAACGTGGAAGGCGTATCTGGTTCTGAATAATGCTGAGAAGGCTGAAATGTTTAATTCCTTTTTTACTTCACTTTTCACAAAGAGTCAGATGCCCTATAGTGACCACAGTTGGCAGCAAAGATAGGGGAGGAGACAAGCAGCCAATCATATTATAAGAAAAGGTTAGGTTTTACTTAGACAAGCTAAATGTTTTCAAGTTGGCAGGACTGGATGGGATGTGCCCCACAGTACTGAAAGAATTGGCTGAGGCAATTTCAGAGCCATTAGCTTTTTGAAAATTTGTGGATGTTGGGTGAGGTCCTGAATGACTGAAAAGAAGTGAAAAGAAGGCCTGAATGGCTGGTAAATGACAAATATATTGCTCATTTCTAAGAAAGGGAAGGATAAGGATCTGTGGAATGACAGGGTGGACAGCATGACCACAATGGCTAAAAAGATCATAGAGCAAGTCCTTGAGGAATCTATTATGAAGCCTCTAGAGGAGGACAAGGAGATCAGGGATAGCTAGCATGGATTCACCAAGAGCAAGTCATGTCTGAATAACTTAGTCTCCTTCTATGATAAGGTGTCAGTCTATGCATGCAGGGATAGTAGTGGACACAATATACCTTGATTTAGCAAGGCTTTTGACACGGTCTCCCATAATATTCTATTCACAACCTAATGAAATACAGACTGGATGTCAGTATTTTAAGGTGCATAATATAACTAGTTGAATCTTCATGCTCAATGAGTAGTCATCAATGTCTCAGTATCCAACTGAGAGAAGGTATCAAAAGGGGTTTCCCAGGGGTCTATCCTGTTCACATCTTAATTCATGATTTGAATCATAGGATTTAATACACACTTAGCAAATGTATGGATTAAACTAAATCTGTGGACCTGGCACTCTGCAGGGCAGTGCTAGGATCCAGATTTACCTGGATAACTGGAAAATCAATCAGATGAGATTCAGTTAGTACAAATGTTAAGTCCTGAACTTGGAATAGAATAATTGCATGCACAAATACCAACTGAAGAATAGCTGGCTTGGCTGAAGTGCTGCAGAAAAGGACAGGGGGTTAAAATGGACCATAAGCTGAATATGAGCTGACAGTGTGCTCGTTGCCAAAAGGTCAAAAGCATACTGTGTTGTATTAACAGGAGTGTCACTTACAAATCAAGAAAAGTGATTCCTTCCACTCTTTGTAGCACTGGTGAAACCTCCCTTGGAGTACTATATCCAGTCTGATGCCTCACACTTGAAGAAGGCTGTGGACAGTTTGGAAGGAGTGCAACACAGAGCAACAGAGTAGGATATTGGGAAGCAAGATGTAAGAGAAAAGGCTGAAAGAGCTCAGGTTATTAGTCTGGATAAGAAAAGACTGAGGAAGGATTTGATAACAGTCTTCAAATACCTGAAGAAAAATTATAGAGATGATGGAGGTGGGCCTTTCTCCATGACCATAGGGGAGAATTTGGTGCATTGGATGAGATGTATAAAATTTCTGGAAGTGCAGCTGTAAAATTTGGGAATGCTGATGGCTCTGTTGTGGGGTATAGTAATTGTAAGGGTGGTGGATATGTGTTGGCAGGTTTTGCATTTCTTGTCATGGCATGATCTGGATCCATTGGGTGTGTTCTGGGCCTTAAGTTTGCTTCTGGTGATGTGGTTAGCAAGGTTCAGTGCTTGTTTGAAGGCTAGGATGGGTAGCTCTGGGAAGATCTCTTTAAGAATAGGGTCTCTTTCTAGTATGGGTTGCAACTGTTTGAGGATTTTCTGTACGGGTTTGAGGGAGGGGTGATATGTCATAACCAGCGGTGTGTGATTTGTGGGGGGTTTTCTTCTGTACTGCAGCAGTTCTTCATGTGGTATCTGGGTGGCTCTTTCAAACATGCGATCTCTCTCTCTGGAGGAGTGTCCTTGTTGCGTGAAAGCCTTTCTAAGATTGGTGAGGTGGCAAACCCGGGTGTTCTCTTCAGTGCAAATTTGGCAGTATTTGAGGGCTTGGCTGTATATCTCAGCTTTTTTGGTGTGTTTAGGGCAATTGCTGGTTCTGTGCAGATATGTATGTTGGTCTGTGGGTTTCTTGTATAACGTGGTCTGTATTTTATCATTCTGGATACTCATCATTGTGTCAAAAGGAGATGTTGGTGCTGGAGTATTTTAGAGAAAGTTGGATGGAGGGATGCTGATTGTTGACTTTCTGATGGAACTCAATCAGAGATTGTAGGTTCTCAGTCCAAAAGATGAAGATGTCATCAATATATCTTAATTATAGCAAAGGTTTGATGCTGCAGTTCTTGAGGAAGTCTTCTTCAAGGTGGCTTATAAAAAGGTTGGCATACTGTGGAGCCATTTTGGTACCCATAGCTGTGCCAATGGTCTGAAGGAATTGTTGGTTATTAAAAGTGAAATTCTTGTTTGTGAGGATGAAGTGTATAAGGTTAGTAATATTTTTGGGTCTGTATTCTGATTTGTAATCTTATTTCTGTAGATATGCAAGGCAGGCTTGGATACCATCCTGGTGTGGGATGTTGGTCTATAGGCTGGTAATGTCCATGGTGGCTAGGAGGGTGTTGCTGGGAAGGTGATCTATGTTTTTAAGTTTCCGTAGAAAGTCTGTAGTGTCTTGGACAAAACTTGCTCTGTGGGTGATGAGCGGTTTTAGGATTGATTCAACAAAAACTGATATTTCATCAGTTGGGGTCCCATGGTTGGATATGATAGATCTGACAGGGTTCCCTTGTTTGTGAATTTTAGGGAGCATGTAAAAAGTCCCTGGGTTAGGTAGTGGGGAGGGATCAAGGTCTGTAGTTTTTCTTGTAGTCCTGATGGAAATGATTTGATTGTATTATTGAGATTCTTGGTGAAAAGGGGAGTAGGATCTTCTTGTAGTTCTTTGTAGTAGGTGATATCAGAAAGTTGGCTGTTGGCTTCCTTTATGTAGTCTTCACGGTGGCTCCCCCTTTGTCTGCTGGTTTTATTACTATTTGGTGGTTAGATCTTAGAGATTCTATGGCCTTTTTCTCTGGTACAGAGAGGTTGTTATGGTGGCGTGTGTTGCTGATTGTTACATTGTTCATTCTTTTCCTGAAGCAGTCAATGTAGTGGTCAAGGTTAGGGTTTCATCTACTGTGAGGTGTCCAATATTATGTTTTTGGGGGTTTTGGGGGGTAGATCTTTTCCTGAATGTTGTCAGAGGATAAGTTGTTGTTGGGAGTGGAATCAGCTTGGTCATGGAAATATTCCTTGACGTGGAGGCATCGGAAAAATTCTTCTAGTTCTCCACATTGAAGTATTTTATTAGGGTATTTTTCTGGAAAGAAATTTAGGCCTTTAGAAAGACCAGATTTTTCAGTTTTGGTAAGCATGTGCATGGAGAGATTGATAATATTTGTGGGTTGGTTACTGCTTTCAGTTTTATTAAGTCTCAGGTTGGAAAGTTGTAAGGTGTTGGTGTTGCTCCTCTAATGGTTGTTTTGTGGCTGGGGAACTTGTTCTTGGAGTAATTTGTTCTATTTCTTCTTTTTATGTAGGATGAATGTTGTAGAAAGTTATTTGTAGTTTCTTTGTATCCATTATATATTATTAGGGAAACTGATTGGATTTCTGCTTTTACATTGTTGTAGTGTGTGGTGATTTCCTTCCGGAGTTGGTCTCTTTTGGAGTAGATTAGGTGAAGTAGATGATTTCTAATTTTCTCTGAAGTTCTTCTGCATTGCTGTGAAGCATATTTGGAGTTGTGTGTAGTAGCCAGAGGATTGTAGATGTTTAGTCCTTGGGGAATGAAGAACATTTTTACTCCTTTTTTCCTTTTATGGAGCTTTAAACTGTATGCACTTGTGGCACCTTACTGTGTTAATCATAGCATAAATGTGGACAGTGTACAATATGATTACTAACTGCCCTGTCCTATTCATTGGTCTTCAGTGTACTAATGTGATGAATTTGTCATTCTTCTGCCTATGTTTACTTTATGAGAGCTGCAAGTTCATGTTGAATTATCATCCGGTAGGTATACTTAATACTTGCTGCTCTTTAAGAGATGGTTATTTTTTTCTTCAAAAAGCTATGGCATGCATGAAAACTGTTATCTATCTGTTGTCTTCTTTATATAACTATTTTGAAGCACTGGATGTTGTCACATGTCCTGTCTACAGCAGTAGGAAAATTAAATTCTCAGAATGGTGTCCCCATCTTATATACTAGAACCCTGAAAGTTGTTAGGGTTGGATTTTTAGTGTCAAGAATAGTTGAGAGTTTGCAAGCTAGGTGGAAGTATATAGCTGTAACAAATAGCTGCATGAGGCCACTGAGATGCGCCAGTTACTTGCTGTGGCTTTTATTTCAGAGGACAATGCTTTTCCAATCAGCTGTGAGAAACTACTGCTGTGCTCCAGTTAAGTGGAAAAGTGGTGTCTTTTGAAGTGAAAGCTGCAGTAAGAAGCTGAGTAGCTCATCCTTAATTTGGTAGCCTGCTGAGAATTAGAAGGGTTGTGAGCCATTCAAATACAAAAAATCCAGGTTCTGTACAACTTTTTGAATATCTTGATTAATTTGAGTCCCACAACTATTTTAATCAGGGTTTTATGTAGGGATGGGCAAACCGATCTGTGCAACTCTGGCTTTAATTAGAGCCCCAACCCAGAAAAAGTAAAGTCTAAATAATAATAAGTTAATGTCCAAATAATTAAATATCCCTGATTAGAGGCCAAATATCCTTATTTTCTCCATTTCTTTAAATTTTATAGCACATCTTTCAAACTACTCTGACTTATCATTTCCTAATATGTTATAGTATAGCCATCATAGACAACATCTGGGCTTGTAAATTTACTATATAATTGTTTGGCCTGATTTTGAAAATATGTTGAGGCTTAGTACTGGGCCTTGGCATGCTTAAGCTTAAATTGGATTAACAATTCAACTTGTCATTCTGTAGATCACCTCATGAGACAGTTCATTATAAAAAAATCACATATCTTTTCATCTACAATCTTTCAGTGCTTCTCTTTCCAAATGTTCATTTATGGGAGCCCACTCAGGGGCTAAATAAAATATTGACACCTAGAAAGGAAAAGCGGAGCTTCACAAATAAGAATATACATTGTATTTTTTTGGGCTACTTTTTAATACTTTTGTAGCTCGGAACTTATACTTCTGTTTATATGTATTATTTTTTATGTTTTATTTGGCTATTAATAGACATACCCAACCTAAAGCATTTCATCCAGTGATATCTCTGTATTGTCATACATCAGGTTGCTTGCCTCTCTTTGCACAATGACAGGATCTCCTGCCTTTTAACCAGTCTCAGATTCCAGATTTTCTACTGCTTTCATACAGCTGAATTTTATCTAGATACCATATAACCACAAGATATAGTTCCATTTTACAAACCATTAGACAAGTACTTCCTCTTTCTGTAAAACAAACGTCACTCAGTCTATGCATTATCTAATAATTCACAATTTGTCCGATGTTCTCTAATAGTTCCTTTTCAGGACAGGCAATTAATACAGGAAAGTTTGCTGGCAATACAACAACTTCAGTAGCATCTATTTTCTTGCAATATCCTTATAATCAGGCTTTGGAACTGAATAAAAATACTAGCTAGATTGATGGGCTACAAATCTAGACTGATATTATTAGATGTACCGACAACCTTTTTTCTGATTTATGTTATCTGGTGATGGTACATGAGTCGTTAAGACAGCCTTTTGGTTTCTCCTGGGAATATCCCAAATGGTTGTGGTATGTGTTGGGTCCTTTTCCTCAGTGGCATTCCCATCCTATTCTACTTTTTCACTCCCTTGTGCATCATATATGGTAAACTGTGAAGACATATCTATTCATAAGCAGGGATCCGGGTTTTCCATTTCTTACAGAAAAATGGGGGAAAAAAACATGGATTTTCCGTGTTTTCCTCAGTCAAAAAGGGACTTTTCATTTTTGCAAAGAGCTCTCGGCAGGCTGGTAGAGTTCCAACCTGAAAGGGACTGGGGAGAGTGAGAGAAAGTGTAGTACAAATGGTTGCATATTAGTTATTATGTTTAAATGCTAATAGTATTGAATTGATCAACCTCCATGATTATATGAACAACTAAAACTCCACTTTGTGCTTGTTCCCTGCTTGACATGAGTAGATGAAGTTTGAATGCCCTGTGTACATGAGTGTCTGTGTGAGAGGGTAAATGGTGAAAGAATGGTAACTATTTGTATGAAAACAGAAGAAGGTTTAGCAATAAGGTGCCAACGTATGAGTCACCAGACAGTAAACTAATTACACGAATTAATAGATGGCTAAAGAACTCATCTGTAATCAGGTGCAAGAAGAAAGAATTTTGCATATCCTTCCATTTGAACTACACAATGCTTCAAGGCAAAGATATTGACTACATAATGCTTCAAGGCAGAGATAACCAACTTTACTGGAATAACCTCAAGTTGAGATAACCAGAAGAAACAGCCTCTAATTAAAAACTTAGCATGATAAAACCCCAATGCTGAACAAAGACTTGAAATCCCTATAAAAGTGAAACTTAGACAGGCCAAGATGGAGAATCCACTCTCTGCAACCTCATGGAGCACAGGCATGCATGCCTGTATACCCCCTCTTATATCCTCAATAAGCCTGGACCCTGCCATCCAGTGCTAATATTAAGTAAGATCTGCTGGTAACTATAACTCTTACTGGAGTGGTTTTGTCTGTATGTCTGTCTATGTTTGTTTGTATGTCTATTTGTATATGTCTGTCTGTATGACTGGCACGTCCAAGCTTATGTGTCTGCTTCATGTAATCAGTAAACACAGCATTTTGCCTTATGCCCCTTTTTAAGGTCTCACTCTTAATTTGAGCTATCGGCAATTTTAAGTAACAAAAGGCAGGTCAGACAGGTGGGGGTGCCATGTGCATCTGCACACTCACAAATGCACATGGCCACCAGGCAGCCTGGAAAGCAGCTACCCACAGATAAGTCAGGCAGAGGGGAAGGTGGGATGGAGGCCCTCATAGGGAGGGAGGGACAGTGGGTTTTGGGTGGCATGGGGGCTAGGGCTTCTGCCTAACTGGGTGGTGTGTAAGTCTTGGGGCCCAAAGCTGGAATGCACGGTTGCAGGGCCCCGGCAGGGAGTGCGACAGAGCCACAGGTGGCTCATCCAGGGAGGGCAGGCTAACTCTCCACCATTCAGTGCACTCCTGGGTGGGCATGGGGGACATATGTCCCCCAGATCTGTGCACAGGTTGGGGGAAGGCTGGTCATTGCAGGCTTGGGCAGCAGGGCTCCCCATCCTGCTGCTCTCCCCCCAGGGCCCCCACAGCCCACGAGGCAGGACCCATATGGCAGGGCAGAGCAGGGCTGGGCAGGGAAGTTCCTTTCCACTGCAAGTGTTGCTCTGCTGTGGCAAGGTACCCCCTACCTGCACAGCAATAGTAGGGGCAGTAGCATGGAGCTGTGCCCTGCACTGCTGCCAGGCTGGTAGGGGGCATCTCACCAGCACAGTGTGAATCTCCCAGAAATGGCACTGAGCTTCCCAGCCTAGTACTGCTCTGCCCTGCCACACCAGATCCTGCCTGCTGGGCTGTGGAGGTCCTGGGTGAGGGCTGGAGGACAAAGAGTCCAAGCCCACAATAGGCAGGCTGCATCTGCCCCACCCATGAACTCTGGTTGGGCTGTGCCACTCATGTAGGAGGGGGAGCTGTGCTCCGTGCTCCACTCCACTGTAGCAGTCACTGCATCCTATGGGCAGCCAGGACTCAGGCACAGCTGTGGGGGAAGAGGGCTGTGGACCCAAGTCCCTGGGCCCACAGCCCTAGCATCTGGGGGCTCCCTCCAACAGCACTAGCGAGGGTGGGGGGCCTGGACCTGCATCCTGGTGAGTGAAGGGCGCAGGAAGAGCTGATTTTCCATTAAAAAAAACAAACCAAAATTAAATACCTAATTGTATAGGTACTTAGAATTTCTTTTATTATAGTGCTTGAGGCAGTGGTAGGCTTCCAAATGGCGTTAAAATTGTAAATATATCAATAAAACACTGTGTTCAATTAATACATGCATACATACAGTTTATAAAAATATGAAATTTAAGTGCAAGGTCAATAGATTAAGATTTTAATCATGGATGTTTTAAAATCAGAGAATTTATAGTTTTTAAACAGAGAAAACCAGGATCACTTGTCATGAGTTAATTTTGGTTGAGATGGTTATATTGAGAGCCTCCAAATCCTTGCTTAGGTCCTGCCTATGCCTATAGGCATGCAGAATCCATCGTCAAACCAGGTTTCCCAATGCCAGGAGAGTGCCCTAAGTGCAAGGTTAATAGGCATGCTGAGATAAGTGACTTGCCTAAACAGTTGGCTGTTGGATAAAGCCGGATGCATCCAGATTTCTACCATTAAAGAAGAGGTGAAGAAAATGACTCCAACACATCATGGCCAATGTCAAGTTTAAGTCCATAGTTTGAATCGGACATAGAAAAGAATCATGAGTAGTAGTTACCCCTTTCTGTGGTCTAGTACAAGACACCTACCAATCTGATTAGTTAAGTGAACCCCATACTCAGCTTGTTGCTTTCTCTGAATCCCATTCCTATGTGCTTAACTCTCCCTGTATATTGTATCATGAACCAGTTTGCCTAACTTGGAGCTGAATATGTCACTAGGTGCTTGAATTCTGTAAGTTAATTATTCCAAACCATTGCCTTACAATGGCATGTCTATTTCTGGATCTAGCCCCAAGGCTCTAATTGGACTAAAAGCCAGGTAAACCAGGGGCTTACTTTTTCAGAAGCTATTTAATGAAAATGAGCTTGTCGTGCTTTAGCTGTTGGTCCTAGGGATTAGAATTTCAGTGTCATGTAGCACTTTTTCAGTGGAAAACACAAAGAAAGTGCTTTAAGCTCTTTTTTTTTTTTGAGTGTGCATGAATTTCTCTCCCCTTCTCCAATTACACTGATTAATCAAAAGTTTATTTAAATTTCATATTTTTTGCAAGGTCAATATAGATTAAGGCAAGACTGATCCAAAAACTCAATATTAATACAAAATACTTTGTTTCACAAACTAAGGAATAAATGCTAACAGTTTTTCACTATTTAAAATAATAATGTTCTGAAATTAACTATACATCTAATCACAGCCTACATACTGTAATTATGCACTGAACTTGTTCCTGCTTCCAGTGTAATTGCTGGGAGAAAACATTATTATAAAAATGAAAGAACCTAAAGCACAGACTTGTAATGAAAATTGGTAACAGATCTTTATCTTTCTAGAATTCTAATATAATAAAAACCTTAGTCTGTCTATCAGTCTGTCCATCCGTAATACTCTGGGCCAAATGCACATGCGCTGCCCACAGGGTGGGCTTTGTTTAGCTGGCCTGGAGCATTACAGACAGACAGGCAGAGGCAGTCGGGGGCCAGGGAATGGGCCAAGTGATCGGGGTCATGGTGCTCTGCCTGCCATGGGGTGCTGCCTGCCACAGGGCACAGCACGATCCCTGCCATGGGCCATGGCTGCTTGGCACCGTCATGTGGTACACTGCACCAAGCCTGCTCCACTCCCTGCTGACTGTTGTTGGGAAGCACTCTGCAGTGTGTCCCCAGACCACAGCTGGCAGAAAGCGAGAGGTGGGGAGTGGGTGCAGTGTGCTGTGCAGCCCAGTAGCAGTGCACCCCACCCCACCCCACCCTGCTGCATCATGCCCCTGACCACCTGCCCTGCTCCCTGGCCTCCGACCACCTCCACCAAGGAAGGGGGAGAGGGGAGGAGCGGGTGGTTGCACATGGCCAGAGGGGGCAGCAGCATGGGGGGGGGGGGCAGTACAGGGCACGGGGTGGCAACTGTGCTTGGCCTCTGCTCCATACCTCACTGCCATTGCTTTGACAGTGGCATGGTCCACCACCACGTGAGTCCTGCCACTGGGAAGACTGGGCACCAAGGCACATGGTGCCACACCACTGTCAATGCAGTGACAGCAAGGCATGGAGCAGAAGCTGAACACAGCTTGCAGCTGCAGCCTGCCTTTGCCCTGTGCACAGACTGAAGGGTCATGGGCCATGCCCCTGGATGAGCCGTGGGGCTCTGACTGCCCCATGACCTGGCCCAGCCGGGGCCCTGGTCAGACCAGGTCATGAAACAATCCCCCTCCCACACACTTTTAGAGGTGCAGCGTGGGGGATGGGGGTGGAATGGGCTTGAGAGTGGGGGAACAGGCCCAGATCCAAACCGGTGTGGGGAGAGGGAAGGGGGGCAAGTCTAGACCCAGACCTGAAGGCAGGGGGACTGGACGCATGCTTTTGTCCCTGCCTGCCTGTTATTCTTGACAGGCAATTTGCTAGTAGAGAATATAATCATATTGAAACATCACAATATATATTTAGAAGGTGTTTGTTTCAAGGATTTATGGTGATATCATGCTGGGAGAACACTGGCTAAGTTTTATGAGAGAATCAATGGTTTGATCATGAACAAACTTTAAAACTAGAATAACACCTTGACATTAAACTCAAACTTTTTGTATTTATTTTCCACTAGTCACATATTTTTAATGCCAGCTTTTCTGAAAAACATTAAACCTACATGGATCTTAGTGATTTGCTATCTGTGTCACAGTCCATTTAACACAAAATAGTGCAACTCCGTGACACAGAAGACGACAAATATGTATATTCTGTAGGATGAGAACAAACACAAATGAGGGAAGAAAATATGGGAAATAAAGCACGTGAAAAAAAAAAAGCGAAAAGCAAAACTACAATGCAGTGTTGTATATTAAAGTGACTAACCACTTCTTTATGGGTAGTTTCCATTGTAAATAGGTGTCTATACAGAGCCAATTATAATCTTGGAGCTAGCACAAAGGTTTGTATTCTTTATTGATTAAAAGAAAGCTAGGACAGAGACTGAAGTGTTCCCAAGAGAGATAAAATTCAGTGGAAGTTGTGTGGATAGAAACTGTTTCATATTTTGTGGGTATGTGGAGGAGTTATGTTTATTTATTTATTTATAAAACAAGCTATATTTCTATTACTGATTGGGCCCAAAATGATCTTGTTGCTTGAAAAGCTTTTTAAGCACTCCTGTTTCTATTTCCATTTTGTATAAAATATAACATTTATATTTTATTGACCTAATAAAATATTGTATTTGTGAACCATACTTGGAGCATTTAAATGTATCAAATATTCTCACAGCTGTGATACAACATGTATCTGTGTGAACATGTTTTGAGTATCAAGTGCTTTCTGTCCTGGTGATTCTAAAATAACTTTGTAAAATCTTAATAGTAGAGTCAAAAAGTTGTTGATCCAAGGTGGTCCAAGAAATATGTGAGAAACAAAGGGATTTCAGTTGCATCTTTTATTGGACCAACTCTACAGTTGGGAGCATAGTTCGACAAAGTCTCAGGCACAAAGTGCCCTTTTCAAATCTTGCAACGCTGTCCTCAACACTATGACACTAGTTGTCTCTCAGTAGGATGAAGTATGTTACAACAGATTTAATAGATTTCATAGATATCAGGGCTGGAAGGGACCTCAGAAGATCATTGAGTTCAGCCCCCCACCCGAAGGACAGGAAGTCAGCTGGGGTCATAGGACCCCAGCACGATAAGCCTCCAATTTACTCTTGAAGGTGTTCAATGTAGGTGCTTGAACCACCTCTGATAGCAGGCTGTTCCAGACCATGGGGGCTCAGACAGTAAAGAAATTCTTCCTTATGTCCAACCTAAAATGGTCTTGCAATAGTTTATAGCCGTTCGACCTCATCATCCTTTGGGGTGCTCCAGTGAACAACTGTTCCCCCAGAAACTGGTGGTCACCCCGATAAACTTATAGATGACCATCAGATCACCCCTGAACCTGAGCTTTTCCAGGCTAAAGAGCCCCATGGCTCTCAGCCCGTCATCATAAGGTCTGTTCTCCTGAACTCTGATCATATGCGGGCTCTCCCCTGCATCCTCTCAAGCTACTCTACATCCTTTTTGAATTGTGGAGCCCAAAACTGTATGCAGTACTCCAGCTGCAGCCTCACCAAGGCTGAGTACAAGGGGAAAATGATGTTCCAGGATTTGCTTGAGAAGCATCTATGGATGCAAGCCATACAGGCTGATGGGCCTGTAGTTTGCTGGATCCACTTTCTTCCCCTTCTTGAAGATCGGCACCATACTGGCCTTCTTCCAGTCTTCAGGCACTATACCAGAGCACCAGGAGTTCTCAAAGAGCCGTGCCAGGGGCTGGGCTATGATGCTTGCCAGCTCCTTGTGTACCCTGCGGTGTATATTGTCAGGGCCGGCTGACTTGAAGGTATCCAGCCTCTCAAGGTGTTCCATCACGAGGTCAGCATTGATGAAGGGCGGGGGATTTCTCTCACCTGGACCTCCCTGTTCCATAGCAGGCATGGGCATCCCATGGGACTGATGAAAGACCGACACAAAGTACCCATTTAATAGGTTGGCTTTTTCCTGGGTGTCAGTTGTCAGCTGTGCCATCTGGTTCAGCAGGGTCCAATGTTGCCCTTGCTTTTCCTCTGGTTCCCCACATATCTGAAAAGGGACTTTTTATTGTCCTTGATACTCATAGCTAGTTAGAGTTCATGTGGCTGATCAACAGTAATGTGTGTGTGTGTGATCTATATCTGTATATACTGTATATCAAAATAGTCTAACAGTATTTTAAAAGCGATTTTAAACTCGTGATATTACTCTATCTTTAAAATAAGGTAGCAGCTGAAAAAGCAAATAGCTTTTCAAAAAGGATACAGGAAGAGATCTAAGATTGGAGTGAAATCTACTGTAGCATGTTCTTCTACTTAACTTATAAAAGTAAAATTACAAAAATTCCACTTTGCCCCAACTGTTGACTTTTTATATTTGAGAAACAGGTTTATCAATTTGTGTTTTGAATTTAATAAAACCGTTCTGTTTTTCCCATCAGTGAATTTACATTCCCTTCCCTCCCCCTCCTTGCACAGTTGGTATTTATCAACAAAACATTGTGGGATTAAAAATAATTTGAGGAAAGTGAAAATAAGTATGTAATCAAAAGTTAATTATAAAATCTCAATTTATATAAATTGCTGTGTGTCATCCATTTAACTAGAGAGAAATGTGAGTAGGGAAAGAGAAAAGCCTAAACAGAGAGAATACATTTTCTCAGAGTATTGTGTTATCCCTTTTTTTTTTTTTGTATTTCAATCTTCTTTTTCTGTTTTGTTTTATTGGTTTGCTTGCCTGTTATTTTAAATTTAATATTGAGGGGTTGATTTGATAGCAGAGAATAGGGGGCACTTCCTAAGTAGAAGCATGCACATTTTAAAAATTATATTAACAGTTCTTAATAATTAAGCAAGCCCTGATCTCAGCTTTACTTTATGAATGTGACAAATCCCATTGAGTTCACCTGGCCTACTCAACAGTTCCATAGTAGCTAGGGTCAGGAGGGACCTGAACAGATCATCTAGCCTGATCCCCTGCCACAGGCAGGAATGAATGCTGGGTTCACAAAACCCCAGACAGGTGATCATCCAGCCTCCTCTTGAATTTGCCCAAGGTAGGGGTGAGGACCACTTCCCTGGGAAGTTGGTTCCAGACTTTGGCCACCCTAACTGTAAAATTTCATAGTTTCTAGGGTCGGAAGGGACCCGAGTAGATAATCCAGTCCAACCCCCTGCCGTGGCAAGAAAGATTACTGGGGTCAAACGACCCCAGCAAGATGTTCATCTAACCTCCTTTTAAAGAACCCCCAGGGTAGGAGGCAGCACCACTTTTCTTGGAAGTTGGTTCCAGATCCTAGCCCCCCTGACCGTGAAGTAGCGCCTCCCGATATCTAGATTAATCTACCCTCTACCAGCTTGTGACCGTTATTCCTAGTCACTCCTGGCAGTGCTCGGGGGAACAGGGACTTCCCCAGTGCCTGCTGATCCCCTCTGACTAGTTTATAACAGGCCACTAGATCCCCACTCAGCCTTCTCTTCTGGAGGCTGAACAGGTTCAGGTCCCTGAGCCTCTCCTCATAGGGCCTGCCCTGCTGCCCCCTGATCATGCGAGTGGCACTCCTCTGGACCCTCTCCATGTTGTCCACATCCCTCTTGAAGGAAGGCGCCCAGAACTGGATGCAGTACTCCAACTGAGGCCTGACCAGTGCCGCATAGAGGGGGAGGATCACCTCCCTGGACCTGCTCGAGATGCATCTGTGGATGCATGACAAGGTACGGTTGGCCTTCCTGACTGCATCCCCACACTGCTGGCCCATGTTCATCTTGGAGTCGATGATAACTCCAAGATCCTTTTCTGCACCTGTACTGATAAGAAGGGAGGTATGGTGCTGGTTGTTCCTCCCCAGGTGCATCACTTTGCACTTGTCTGTGTTGAATCCCATCCTATTCTCATCTGCCCACCCTTGTAACCTGTCTAGGCCTGATTGTAGCCTATTGCTCCCTTCTAGCATGTCCACATCCCCCCCACATCTTAGTGTCATCAGCAAATTTGAACAGGGTGCTTTTTACCCCCTCACCCAAGTCACTGATGAAGATGTTGAACAGTGCGGGCTTGAGGACCGAGCCCTGCAGAACCCCGCTGCCCATATCCCTCCAGGCTGAAAATGACCAATCCACCACCACTCTCTGGGTGCAGCCCTCCAGCCAGTTGGTGACCCAATTGACTCTGTGGGTGTCAACACCACAGTCCCCCAGTTTCTTAATGAGAACAGGGTGAGAGACAGTGTCAAAAGCCTTCCGAAAGTCCAGGAAGACTATGTCCATTGCTAACCCTGCATCTAACGATTTGGTGATCTGATCATAGACGGCCACCAGTTTGGTCTGACAGGATCTGTCACTGTTGAACCCATGTTGGTTGCCCCCAAGCATGAAATCCCCTGCTGGCCCCTTGTGGATGTGTGTCAGCATAATTTTCTTGAACAGCCTGCCTAGGATCGAGGTAAGACTAACTGGCCTATAGTTTCCCAGGTACTCCTTCTTCCCCTTTTTGAAGATGGGAACCACGTTCACCTTCTTCCAGTCCTCTGGCACCACACCAGAGCACCATGAGTGCTTATAAAGCCGTGCCAGGGGTCCTGCAATGACCTCAGCTAATTCCTTTAGTACTCTAGGGTGGAGATCATCTGGACCAGCTGACTTGAATACATCTAGTCCCTCTAGAAGCTCCCTAACTGGTTCCTCACTAACCCTTGGCCTAGGTGTGCCTCCCCTGGGGCCTGAGGGGGGCCCAGTGGGGGGGTGACTGTTCCGGTCCCTGCTTAGGAAGATGGAGGCAAAGAATCATTAAACATTGTTGGCTTTGTCGTCTGGTGTGACGGCCAGATTTCCTAACGTGTTCTGCAGGGGCCTCACATTACCCGGAACCTTCTTTTTACCCCCTATGTATTTAAAGGACTTCTTATTGTCCTTAATCCGGGAAGCTAGTCCCAGTTCCATCTCTGCTTTGGCCTTCTGACTGCTCTCTACATCCCCGAGCAAATGGAAGTATAGTCATTCCTGGTGATGTCCCCTCCTTTCCATTGGGTGTACATCTTCCTTTTAGCTAGGAGACATTCCTGGATGCTTTTGGTGAGCCATGGGGGCTTGTGTGCCCTCCTACTCCCTTTGATCCTCATTGGGATTACCTCCCTTTGGGCTTGGAGGATCGTCTCCTTAAGGAGCGATCACTCTCCTTGGACACCTGGCTCCCCTCCCCTCTGGGACCTCAGTGCTTCCCTGACTATTCTTCTTAGCTAACTGAAGTTTGTCCTCCTGAAATCTAGGGCTGCTGCCTTGCTGTAGGCCTTTGCCACCTTGTGCTGGATGGTGAAATCCAGATGGTGGATGGTGTAGTGCCAGAAATATTGCCTTCTGATCTCTAATCTAAACCTATTCTCCATCAGCTTATTACCATTGTTCCTTATCACCCCAGGTGGTGCTGGGGAGAAAAGGTCTTTACCTATTTGTTGTTGATCTCCCCTGATGAGTCTGTAGGCAGCCCCCAGGTCCCCCCTCAGCCTCCTCTTGCTGAGGCTGAAGAGTTTCAGGTCCCTCAGTCTCTCCTCATAGGTCCTGTTCTGTTGCCCTCTCACCAAGTGGGTGGCCCTCCTCTGAATCCTCTCCAGGCTGGTCACATCCTTTTTGAAGTGTGGCACCCAGTACTGGACAAAGTACTCTAATTGCGGCCTGACCAAAGTCACATAGAGGGGGAGTATCACCTCTCTGGACCAGCTTGAGATGCATCTTTGGACGCATGACAAGGTAATGGCTGGCCTTTCTGGCTGTGGTCTGGCATTGGTGGCTCATGTTCACCTTGGAGTAAATAATGACTCCAAGATCCTGTTCTGCCTCCGTGCTTTCAAGAGGGGAACTCCCCAGTCTCTATGTATGCTGTGGATTCCTTCTCCCAAGGTGCTGCACCCTGCATTTATCTACATTGAACCCCATCCTATTCTCATCTGCTCACTTTTGTAGTCTGCCTAAATCTATTTGCAGCCTCTCTCTCCCTTCAAGTGTGTACACCTTGCCTCACATCTTGGTGTCATCAGCAAACTTGGACAGCGTGCTTTCTACCCCCTCATCCAAGTTGCTGATGAAGATGTTAAACAGTGCGGGCCCAAAGACAGAGCCCTGGGGTATCCCACTTCTCATCAGGTGGAGTACAACCCGTCCACCACTACTCTCTGGGTGCGCCCCATCAGCCAAATTTTTACCCATCCAACTGTGTAGGCATCAGTGCCACAGTCACTTAATTTATTGATGAGAATGGGGTGAGAGATAGTGTCAAAGGCCTTCTTAAGGTCTAGAAAAACTATGTCCATGGTGACACCATCATCCAAGAATTTATTTACTTGGTCATAAAAGGCAACCAGGTTGGTCAGGCAGGACCTGCCTTTGATGAACCTATGCTGATTGCCCCTTAGCATGATCTCTCCTGCTGGCCTCCACAGGTGTGCTCCTTGATGATTCTCTCCAAGATCTTCCCAAGCACCGAGGTGAGGCTTGCAGGCGTATAGTTACTTGGGTCCTCCTTCCTCACTTTCTTGAAAATTGGGACCACATTAGCCAGTTTCCAATCCCTTGGCACCTGGCCAGATGACTATGAATGCTCATATAGTCAGGCCAAGGGCTATGTGATGACCCCTGCCAGCTCCCTCAACACCCTTGGGTAGAGGGCATCTGGGCCTGCAGATTTAAAAATGTCTAGCCCTTCCAGAAGATCCCTGCACTGCACTGAAGGCCTGACAGAGCTATCTTCAAGATTGTCCCTACCTCTGGTAGGTGGGATGTCCTGGTCCCTGTTCAAGAAAATAGAGGCAAAGAAACTTAAAAATATCAGCTTTCTTGTCTGGTGTAGCTACAAGATTACCATTCATGTCTTGCAGGGGGCTACATTGCCTGGTGCCCTCTTCTTGCTCCCAATGTACTTGAAAAAGGACTTTTTGTTGTCCTTAACCCTGGATGCTAGCCTGAGTTCCATCTCTGCCTTGACCTTCCTAATAGCTCTCCTACACTCACAGGCCAAGGAAGAGTACTCCTCCTTGGTGATAGCTCCTCCCTTCCACTGGTTGTACGCCCCCCTTTTAGTCATCAGGCATTGCTGAATGCCCTTGATGAGCCAAGAGGGTTTCTGAACACTCTTACCCCACCCTTGCTTCTCTCAGGGACTGTTATCCTTTGGGCCTGGAGGATCGCCCCCTTAAGGTACAACCATCCCTCATGGACTCCCATCTCCTGTACTTTCTGGGTCCTCAGCACTTCCCCCACTCGTCTCCTAAGTTCATTGAAGTTGGCCCTTCTGAAATCAAGGGCTTTAGCCTTGGTGTGAGCCCTTGACACCCGGCATTGGATAGTGAAATCCAGCAGGTAATGATTGCTATTGCCCAGGTGGTCAAGGATCTGCAGTCCCCTCAATAAAATAAAACTTCTAAATAAGTGTTTTTCAGACAAGGGTAAGAGTTAATGCCCAACATTTTTGTGAGCAGGCATTATCAATGAGGTCATTATCCACATCTAGGCAATTCTCAAGAGGCAGAAAATCTCCAACAAACACCACATACAAGTCTTAAGAAAATGTAAACTGAATTTTATGCTTAGAAAACATTTTGCAGAGCTGTTTACATATTCCAGTTTTACTAATATGAGAAAAAGCAGAAGGATTTAAGAGTATATGGATGAGTTCTAGTTTGAACATTGCATCTGTAGCATCATCAGCATCAGTAAGCCACCAAGAGTCTATACTTAGTGCATTCCCCTTCAAGCCTTTTTCATTCAGGAATATCAAATATATTTTAAAAGCAACCAAAAACCCCTTAGAAAGCTAAGTGTTATCACAGTTTTACAGACAAAGAACCTGAGCGATAGGGAGAATAATTTAACAGTGCTGCTCCTATTTAAGTAAATGGCAAAATTTCCATTGACTTGTGTCATCAGAATCAGGTTCTACATGATTCATTGTAAATAAAGAAAGTATATGAAGGATCTCAGAACAGATTCTAGGATGTATATTATTTACAGAAGGAGCCTTTTCCTTTTCTCAGCTTTTGGCTTTAACTCATTGTACTCTTATATTTCACCTTCAGATTAAGAAAACAGTGATGGGTGGTCTTCCAGTGACCAACTGGTAACTGAAAACCAGAATTTCCAAATTCTTGTTTACACAACTAAGTTTTGCTGACAGAGCTATATACATTGAAATTCTGAACAGACTGCCTCTGCCTTGATGCTGAAGCTATGCAAACAAAACCCTGATATGCTAAAAGAGGATTTTAGTCAGTTTACTTTGTGATAGGTGGAGAGGTGGTGTAACTACACTAGCAGAAAAAATTCCTCCAGTGCATGATGCATTTCCTTTAGGGACCTTGGCTGGCAAAGATATGCTAGCATCACAACAGCAGCAGAACCACCTAAATGACTTTTCTACAGACAATCAGGAAAGTGTTTGAAAGAGGGACGGTGCGAGGTTTCTAAATTTCCTTTACCTCCACCTTTGTGGTACCATGGAACCAACTGATGCACATTCATATAATCCCAAGAAGTAACCAGCTATTCATTATATTATAATGAATTTAATTTACTTCCCCTTTTTCAAATACTGTCCCAAATGTCTGCATAAAAGTTATTATATAGGTGCTTCTGCTGCTATGGTGGTGCTAGCATACCTGTGCTAGCAGAGATCCCTAATGGATATGCACCATGCACTGGTGATGAAGTTTTTACTGCTAGTGTAGCTACTCCATCTCGCCATATGTCACAACCTAAAATGGTGTGTGTGCACGCACGCACGCACGCACGCACGCACACGCACACACACACACACACACACACTCTAAAAGACAATTAAATCAGCAATTGCTTTTAAAAAATAAAACTATTTTTGATAATATTGACAAGGAATGAAGAATAATGAAAACATATCTGTGGAAATCTTAATTACAAAACTCTTGTCTAGGTGCACAGATTAATGTGGATTCAAATCATGTTATAACATAGCCTCACCTCTTCATGAAAGACATCTAAGCAGTATAACAATTTTTGAATCGTGTACTAACCAGATGTCGATCCATGCATGTAGAATTGTGGTCACAAGCATTGATAATGCAGTCATCAATGTCCTGGTCACACTTTGGCCCTGCATATCCAGGATTGCACAAACAATAGAAGCTGTCAACAACTGCAATTACAAACAAAGTATTTTAGCACTGTGATGCTTATTTAGGGTTTTAGCTATACATTTACAATAGCATTTGTCAAGCAATGTTATAACCATCATAGACAATTCCTGAATGGTATTTTGGATTGGCTTTAAAAAATGCAATGCTACATAAGTGTGGAAAATCATAGGATCCCATAGGATTTAATGTTGGCTATGACCCCAGCTGACTTCCTGCCCTTTGGGCGGGAGGCTGGACTCAATGATCTTCTGAGGTCCCTTCCAGCCCTAATGTCTATGAAATCTATGAAATAAATAACTGTTTAATGTGGAAATCAGTTGTCTTGTAGTGTATATTATCTTATCTTTTATATTTTGAAATAAAAAATAATCTAAATTATATCCCTTTGCCTATTTCTGAAAAAACATAACACCCGCCCATCATAAGCACGATGGATAAGTCCATCTATGAGAATATTGGGTATTTTTACATAAAAACTGAATTCAAGTAAATATATGAAAAGTTAAAAAACAAATAAATAAATAAAAGTTAAGTGAGGACTACCTCACACTAAAACACTATGTATAGAAGTACTCCATGGACATTTTATAGTGTTGTAATTTAGAGCACTTTTTATGGCACTATAAAGTTACAGTGCTCTTAAACACAACAGAAGTGCAGTGTTTGATGAGGAAGCCTCTGATCCTCCGTGCACGTTCCACATTAGGAGGCAGGGGCACTCCACAGCCTCCTGGGGCTTCAACAGACTGCAGACACTAGCAAACCAGTGGAGAATGCAGATCACACCCACACTGACAGCCTGACTCCAAGCATCTGGTCCCCAGCAATGCAGAGTTTGTGTGTGTATGTGCGCGCGCCCCACACATGGGATATCCAAGCATCTGGTCATCCCTCCCAACCACACAGGGCCTCAGGGTGTGCAAGTGTGTACACACACACATGCATGGGTGGGTAGGTGTGCATGCATGCAAACCTTTCATCTGTGGCATGTCCCTTTCACCCTCCCCCCACCCTTCTTAGTGGGTAACGGGTGCTATGTCTGCCACAGGGTTGGGCAGCACCTGCTAAAGTCTGTGGGATACTGGTAGCATTGTCAGAAATTTGACCAGTGTACAAAAGTTATTTAAAATGCTATAGGTGTAGGTCGCTAAAGTGTTATAAAATACAGCACTTTAAACTTAATATCTCATTTAACAAAGGGTTAATTTAAAGTGTTGTACCCATTTTTAAAGTGCTGTAAAGCTGTGCACTTCTGTTAAGTCACAACAATAAGGCAGTTTAAATGGTGAAAAAAGCAATTTCTGTAAAACTTGCCAAAATGTTGGAATTTCACTTCTGATGCAGTTTCACGTTGCACTGTAATCTTCACAAGCTAATGTTCAGAATCCTACTTCTTTTTCATCATTAATAATGTAAAGAGAGCAGTATCTTCGGAGTGCTACATCTATACAAGGAGCCAGTGACAGCAGTAATTGCAGTTCTTACAGGCCTGGATTTATTATAACCTCAAATAGGTCCCTGGTTTCTTCATTATCTCTAAGATTTACCATGTAATCTATGCTGTCACTCTGTCTCTGTACATGTAGCTGCTATTACTCTCATTAAATGCTTTGGGTCCTTTGTGGAAGCAGCATTTTTCATCTGCTAGGAAATGTTTAGCTTTCTCTGACTCCTGGGTTTCCACAATCATGATTTTGTACACAGTACGGTGGAACTGAGACCACTGAGGAGTACAAGTCAAGCCCAAAGGCATTACAAAAAGACAAGATAACCGGGGAAGAATTGGCACTTTGTTAGTATGAGAAACTTTACTTCCATTCTGTTTCTCATCCAAGTTCATGTTTATAAATCTGACTGATCCAATATGCAGTAAATAAAACACAAATGAATACAGGCTAGGAGTTAAATGAGTATGCTAAATAAAATATGAAGTCAATTAGCTCATTCCCATACCTAAATACATGGGATGCATAAAACTTGTTAAAACTTAAAATTGTTTCATAAACTCAAAAAAGGAGAGAAAGTTTTATGCAATTATATGTGTAGATATTTTCAATTAGATTCTCAACTGGTATAAATTTGCAGAAATATTCTCAAGTCAGAAGAGTTGATTTATACCATCTGCAGATCTGGCTCAATCTTATTATATTCCAAAAGTTTAATATAACACATATACACACACAGCTCAGGTTTCTTGTGACTTGCACAAAATACAGATTTTACATAGGCTATATTTACAATCAAGACAAATCTATAATTATACATAAGCCATGCTGATGTGTTAAAATGTTGTTTGGAAAGAAATAGATAATGATCATTGTTTATTATTACTGATATTTAGTAAGTTGAAACTGTTAGAGAAGGTAAATTAAGTTAATCTGTTGTATTCCAATATTGAAATCTATGGTATTCATAGGATTCAGCTAGGTACAAGATGCATAGATAAAATTACAAAGCAGAGTTCAGAAATGGTGTGGAATGAACTGCTCCACTGGTCTTTATCTTTGTCCTCTATACAAGTAAGCAGTAAAAAGGATAGTGTCAGTGCTATTGAGCTTTACTCATCATAAAATCACTCTATTCTGAATCCAGTGAAGCAAGTGGTCATCTATGTGTACATGCAGATCATAGAACCGTAGAAATTTAGGGTTGGAAGGAACCTCAGGAGGTCATCCAGTCCAAACCCCTGCTCAAAACAGGGCCAGCCCCCAACTAGATCATCCCAGCCAAAGCTTTGTCTATGCAGGTTTTGAAGCCACCTAAGGATGGAGCTTCCACCACTTCTCTGGGTAACCTGTTCCAGTATTTTACTACCCTCCTAGTGAGAATTTAGTTGTCACATTGATTGACAACTAATGTCACATCAGTTGTGACATCTAGATGCCACATTTAGTTCAGCCTAACAAAAATGCCCATCTGTGCCGATATTCAGCTGTTTAAAGTGGGCCATAAAGGGCAGGCCTGATCTAAGTTAGTTCACACACTCAGGTGAACCAACTCAGACTGGGAACAGGTAAGCCTGATCTATTGAATGTCTGCACACATTCAGTGCACAGCCCCAGGTTTGGGAAGCGTCAGCTGCTCACCGCAGCCCTGGAGTTGCATTCTTCCTGCATTTCCCACTCACAACCCTGGCTTGGCTTTTTATCCCTTTGTCCTCTCAACCTCTAGACAGACAACCCTCCCTGTAGACCCCCTGATCTCACCACCCCTTTTCCCCCACCCATGGACCCGCTAATGCCCCCAATCCTGCTCATCCCAAATTACTTGCACCAGGTTTGCAGCAAGGCTCCTAGCACCAGCGAATACCTCTATATGCTGCTCCGGATCCATGGTCACACGGCTTAAGATAAGCCACGTAATCATAGAATGGGTGTGGCAAGTGTCTGTAAGCACATTATAAAAAGCTCATATCTCTCTCACTGATTAGTCTCTAAGGTGTCACCCTGTCTTAGTGAAAGTCAGAATCCAGGGGCATTGTGGGTACCTGGAGATGTGTGTGTTAAGCATTTGCAACAACTGGGACTAACTATACACAATTTTATACACATATGCCATCTATCCATTTATCCACATACACGCATAAACTGACAAGGTAGCAGCCTAGCCATGGCAACATGGTACTCCACCCTGACCAATGCAATCTGCACACATCTAAAAGTGCATTAATGCACTATAGTTACAAAACATTAAGGTTAGTACCAGTAATAACAGTTGCTAAGTAAATGCACAGTAACTGGCACTACTGTGCAATAGCACTGGTGCATGCCTTTTAAGTGACACTAATGCATAGTAGACTAATTCTACTGAGCATTTGTGCAAAAGCACAGCTTTTGCCACGATGTGCTAATGCACAGTAGAATTAGTCTACTGTACATTTAGCATCTTGTGTAGATGTGCCCCGTTTCTCAGGTAAAGAGCCATGCTAATGCAACTATATTGCTTCTGGTAACACCAACCTTACTACTACCAGAAATTAGTCATTAGGAGAGATCTGAACGATGAATGAAAAGGCTTGGATTAAGCCTGTAAATCTCTGCATGGTATAGCATTGTGCTATGCAGACATATCTAGGTGTTTGTTATTAATATAACCACTTCTATTTATCTACAGAGTAACTTCTAGGGTTTTAATCAGTCTGCAGGCAAAAAGAGTATGCATGTGTAAGTAAATCGCATCTTTTCACTGCCACAAAAATTACAGTACATTGAATGTCTGCATATATTCGGAGCACAGCCCCTTCTCACATAAGCCCAGGGGCTAATGAGTGTCTATGGTAAATCTCACAGGTCTTTCGACAAGAGTATCTCCTTTGATAGTCCATTTAGCACCACAACCACTTTGAGAGATGCAGAGAATGGGAAAGCCCCATTGCACAGCAGCACTCTAAATATCACTGTCTAATCATATATAAGGTGTAGAGACTCCTTTTCTAGGCCCTCTGCAACACATTAATTCCAGTACAACTTACATTAGTTTTGTGCACCAATACACACCAATTTTTATGTACAGGTATAAAGGCAAGCTGCAGTGATATAAGTATCCTCCTGTTTCTAGGACCCAAGTGAATTTCATTCTAAAAGACCAACTGCGTTTCTACTGAAGTTATTCAAAACCCATCCACTGACTTCAGCTGGAGCAAGATTGAGCCTTATCAGTTTAACTTGTCATGTGAACACAATGTTATCCTTCATTTTAGGAATCAGAACTACTCATATGTGGGTCACAGGCTCTTTTCTGCCAACACGCACACACTTTTTCCTGCCAACACACTTAACAAGTGCCACCCTGCCTTGCTTCAGACTAACGTGCCTAACTACTCTTTCTTCATTAACTGAAATGGTGAAGGATTGTTGGAATACGAGGAGGATACAGAAACTCTTTCACTCACTTTCACTTTTAGTTAGAGATTTTCAAAGCTGCCTAGCCTAGATTTATATGTACAGTTTTCACTGAAATTAGTGAGAATTGCATGTCTAAAAGCCTTAAGAATGCTTTGAAAATGTCAATTATAGGATACTATGGAAAGTGCTGTCAAAAGGGAAATTTCCACCTTTACTTTTGTTTACCAGTCATTGAAAGCAGATGGGTAGTAAGTAATCGTACGAGAGACCCACGCAAGTAGCTTAGATGTTCTGGGAGCTACTTTATTTAACGTGATAATACTAAAACATAGCATAGTAATTCATCAGCTTGCCTCTGTCTCTTACCTGTAGCTGTACTTCATATTTCTTCATTAGACTTCAACCAAAAATGGCTGTATCGGTTATATAACTAGAGGTGGGATAGCAGGGCAGCAGCCCTGGGTGCTGATTTTGGAATCAGAATGGTGGCCCCTGATGAAGCCTATGCTGTAGCAGTAGTAGCTGAATGAAGAGGTGAGCACTGAACCAGCAGCCTGTACCTTGCCAGTAGCAGCAGTAGGGTCCCATGGTGGTTGTGGGGTGGGGGGAAGTAAAACCTGAGTCCCCTGCCAAGGCTGCTAAGTCTCACAGATACTTTTCTGGTTGTATTTATCATTCTAGAGACTATTATTGGTGATCAGGTACTCCATTTTGCATCACTGTGATATTTACTATCATTCAGATTTGTTGAAATGATTACATACACAGTTTCATTGCTCTGTGGAGTTGTTTTCAGCACCTGAAAATTAGCCCTTTGTCAAATGCACTACCCAAGATGTATTTGGCTAATTTAGGCATCAGAAGAGACAACTCAAATCTCATTAAAATTTCTCATTAGTTGCAACTGTGACCCATGAAAACATAAACCTTTCTGCCAGGAGCTGAGACATTCTGGCAAAAGAGAATTCTCTTGGCCCTGGCTCTGTAGAACTCCAGACAGGCAAAATTTCAGTAAATTATCTACTTCTCTCCCCAGAGCAACTCAGTTGCTACATTAGATTCAGCAGTAGGACTACTCCACATTAAAGTGAGTAACCAGGCTGAACTCACTGTCATAGCAATATCCATGGAGGCAGGGGTTAGAGCTGCACTCATTGACATTGATCTCGCAGCGTGGACCTCCAAAGCCCTTTGTACACTGGCACTGGAATCCAAAGGGAAAGGTGTCCAAATCCATCTCTTCTATGCACACAGCTCCATTCTCACAGGGATTGCTGGCCTCACAAGGCCTAAATTCACAGTCAGAGCCTGAAAAAAAGGCAAAGCTGTTAGTGTTTAACTAATGAACCAATCACTGCAGCTGCCACCTATTATCAGCTAGATTTTCTTTAGATCCCTAGTTAATGTCCTTCAGTTGAAAGCTCGCAGTAATACTTTATAATCCCTTGTTTACAATATAAACACAGACATTTCTTTGCTTTACAGTCTTACAAATACAGAAATACACTTCTGATCAGGTTTTCTTATATACCGGTGGTAGCGTTTAAATATTTAAAATGTAACATTATTTGAATATCCTTTATGACCTGTATCTTTGTCCCCTAAAATACATATTTTTGAAGTTTTATTAAGAGTTTATCACAGACAACATATGCTTTGTTAATAGATTGATTCCAAAACTTGAACATTCAGTGAACTGCAAATAATTACTTTTAAATTTCTTAACAACTCACAAGCTGACAGTTTCTTTCCATAAGATATTTGTTTTTTGTGTGTGAATCCATTTATCACTCTCTTTCTTCTCTTCAGTAAATGTAATACCTAACTGAATATTACTACTGGCCCATTGCATCCAGGATTGCTGCTTATTGGTTGCCTGTTCACTGGTTCTCAAAGTTTACCTGATTGGTGAGCTTCTTGCTAACCTCTCTTTAAGTTACTACCATGTATATCAATGAGCTACATATTTATTAGTTGCAAGAGAGTTTTTCTCTCTGAGGATCACGTGGGCTCTTCTGAAGCTTTCTCTGCATTGACACTAGTATAATTTATACTGCTGGGCACACCATCATAGTGGGACTTATTAAAAAGTATTGTAGACTTGGTATTTCTTTCCAGATTCATTGTTTCAGACAATTATTCTCAGAGCTTGACAAAGACATACATTGTCCCAAACCCCATTTAACATCATTCAATTTAGGGATGGCAGAAATATCAGTGATGCTACTTAATACAGCACTGGTATGTTTTACTTCATTTTAAAATATAGTAATCCATGAGCCAGTTACATGCTTAGACAGTTATGTAAAAATATAGATATAGAAAAAATCTAGACAGAGAGGCATAACAAATATATTTATTCTTATGCCTCTATCTACCTATGATTACTGAAGTGGCTTTAAAAGTGCAAGGCCTTCCCCTCTTCCTGGTGAGTTTAGACCTGAATACAGAAGCATTGTGTTCCCAGAGGGAGCTTGCTACTTAGATCATGCAAATCCTTCAGAATTAACAAAAAAAGATATAAAACTAAAAATGATTTAGTGGAATAATATTAATAACAAGTTGCACACTAGTACTTTTTTGGGTCCAAGTAAATTTGGTTTTAGATTTTTGGACAGCGTTTAGACTATTTTTGTGAAATTATTCTTGTTTTTGGAGAAAAGACAATCAAATACATAATTATGATACAAATCAGCTGAAGCTTCACCGTTCCATCTATTGTCACTCTATTAAATAGCCAGAGCAAACTCTTAATAGAAGATGCAAAGAGGGCAGAACTATTCATCTACAACCAGCCACCTAATAAGGTTTATTTGGATAATGAAGTGGACAGGATATGAGATGATTTTACAAAGAAAACCAGAGAGCTTTTGGTAGATTTATTTAATTGGATATAATGTATTTGCACTTCAGCAAGGTTCCTTACAAGGCTTCCCACAAAAACTCTCTCATAAAAAAAGAAAAAAATATGGGCTAGACAAAACTATTATAAGGTGGGTAGACAACTGGGTTGATAGCCATGAACGAAGGGTAATTATAAGGGTATTATGTCAGGATGGTAGGAAGTTTCAAGTGGAGATTGAAAGCTTCTGGGCTTTGCTGGTTGCTACATGGGGCCACGAAGGATCCCCCTGCCCCCCCATGTTGCTGTGTGTGTTGGGGATGGGGGGAAAGTTCTTCTTCCTCAGAAGCATTGGGTGTTGGCTGCAGCCAAGGTTGGGGATTTTAGCTGGGGTGTTTTAATGCTCCTGCTGAGATTCAAACCCAGTTCCTCACTAGGAGATCTTACCTCTTTGCCCAGGTTCAGACTGATCACCATATTTGGGGTCAGGAAGGAATTTTACCCCATAATCAGCTTGGTACAGACTGTATAGGGGGTTTGCCTTTCTCTGGTAGTATGGGGACATGGCCCTCTTACAGCAGCAGGACACTGGCCATCATTACCCCCTTTTCCCTCCTCACACTTTACCTGTGGCAGGCTAGGGTATTATACTTTGTAGTTGCATCAGTGTTTACTGAATAGTTTTACTAATAGGGATTAGTAAGTTAGAAAATGGACTTGAATGGGTAGTTTTGGATAAGAACTGATCCTGGCTCTGGCAGATGGTTGAACTGCATGAATTTGGAAAGTCCCTTTTAGCCCTACTTTTCTATGATTCTAAGCCAGTCCAATAATTTTTATAACCAGTCATGGGGATCCTTGATTGCTTCTTTGATCACATCCAAGGCAGGGCTCCTCCTCCTTTCATCAGGACTGAAAATCACAAATCTCAGTTTTATTTTCAAAACAGTTAGGCAGATTGTATCTCTCTCACAATGTTAAACACAAATTAACTGTATGGCTCCTTAATTCTGATCTGGTCCCGTTTTGAATTGGCTACTGAAGAAAAGCTATAATACTGACAGAACAATAGGAAATGAAACAGAAAACCAGCCTAGCTAGACAGAAACATCTTTAGTAAGGATTAAACTCAAAAATGAATCATACAAAAAGTAGAAATAAAAAACCTTAAAAATGTATCTTACCTGCTGTAAATTACTGGGAATTTCTGTAATCAGTAAACACTATGAGATAAAGCCTGCCACCCCTACTTACAGTGAGGATCTTATTTCGTACAGAACTTTTAGGGTGCATCTCCAAAAGGTGCACATGCAAGGGCATGCATTTCCCATGGCAGCAGCTTATATAGCACATATTTGTGCCACTGCTATTTGTCCCCAGGCTCACTCCTTCACATGGGCTCTGATGTGCAACAAAAGGACCCAGGTGGGGTTCGGGAGACTGAGGCCAGCACCTCTGCAGCACCTGGGGTACTGGAGGCCTCCTGAGGCAGTAGCAGAGCCAAGCCAGCTGCTCAGAGCCTGGCTGGCACCCAGAGCATGATTCTGGCTGGCCAGATTCCAGGTTCTGGTGGTGCACACTGCTGCTATGTGCACCATGCTGGTTTTTTTAGTAGTGCCTTTTTTTTAACATTGGGTTCTCTGGGTGCCAAACCCCCCCCCCACTGAGCGAGCAGCATGGTACATGGGTGCACACACACTCTGTGGTTTGCAGTGCCTCAAGTGGCTTTGAGGCATCACAAAACACACGTGCACTCAAGGGATTGAAGTGTGGCTACTGGCAGAGAAAGCTACTGTTCATTATAGGGATAGCAAAATATGGTCATGTGCACTTATTTTATTGTAATTATAGCCTTCGTCTCTGGTATATGCAATATTTGCTTCAGAAAATCATGTAAACCTAGTTTAAAAATGTCTTGAGCTCAAGTATTACTCCTTTTTTTAACTTCAGTCTTCACAAACAGGAGTAACTACCAGATGATGAGAATAGTTGGCAGCAAAGATGGAGAAGGAAACAATCTAGAATAGGAGAATAAAGTAGCAGGAGTAAGTAGTAGTTGCAGAAGGTTAGGGATTACTAAAAGAAAGTAGATGCTTTTAAGTGAACAGGGCTAGATGACATGCACCTTGTAATAGTGAAAGAATTAACTGAGGTAATTTCAGAGCCGTTAGCTACCCTCTTTGAGAGCCCATGGAGGTTGGGCAAGGTCATGGATGATTAGAAAAGGCTGGGACTGAGGCCTCAGTAGGAGCCAGAGCCGAAAGAGGAAGATAAACACTGGCAGAGAGCAATGGTGAGATGGAGCAGAGGTCATGGGGTCTAGGTGGCAGGAAAGTCAGCAGCTGCATCTCTAACTAGGACCCAGAACCTGAGCCATAATCACAGCCTCTGCCTCTGCTTGCACTGAAATCTAAGAAAAAGGGCTTTTATATGTAGGGTAAAAAACTCATCTTAGACTGAAGTAAGTGCAGTATATGTATTGGCAAAAGACAAAAAAGATGGCACGGGAAATGTGGCAGAAGGCCACCTCTGTTTCTCCCCAAAAACTCTGCTCTGTGACAATTTGATTAAGATGGTCCCTGCAGAGAGTACACACCTTACCCTATCTCTTTAGGTAAACTGAGCTGGATACATTCCTGAGGGAGGGGGAAACCTGCTCCCTCTGCCTACGTGACTGGCATCACATACCTGGGTGAGGGGCTTGGGCTACCTAGGGAGCTAGGAACTGCCCATCTGCCCAGCAACTAGTGATGCATTTCAAATTGGTTGGCTGACAGCCAATGGCTGCTGGCCTCCCTTGGACCGGATAATTGAGCTCATAAGTTAAGGACCTCCCAGGCGGAGGTAGCAGCAGCCATGAGGAAGACTCAGAGAGAGAGAAGAGCTGAATCATCTGAAACTTGCTCTCTCTCTCAAAACTCAGGATGAAGGACCTGCCTGCCTCCATAGGGAATCTCCACCTGCCTCTGGATGATTTCATAGATTTCATAGACATTTGGGCTGGAAGGGACCTCAGAAGATCGAGTCCAGCCCCCCGCCTGAAGGGCAGGAAGTTAGCTGAGGTCATAGGATCTCAGCAAGATAAGCATCCAATTTACCCTTGAAGGTGTTCAATGTAGGTGCTTGAACCACCTCCGATGGCAGGATGTTCCAGATCTTGGGGGCTGGGACAGTAAAGAAATTCTTCCTTATATCTAGCCTGAAACGGTCTTGCAGTAGTTTATAAGTGTTTGACTTCATCATCCCTTGGGGCACTCTGGTGAAAAAACATTCCCCCAGATACTGGTGGCCACCCCTGAGAAACTTATAGATAGCCATCAGATCACCCCTGAACCTGCACTTTTCCAGGCTCAAGAGCCCCATGGCTCTCAGCCTGTTATCATAAGGTCTGCTTTCCTGACCTCTGATCATGCGCGTGACTCTTCACTGGACTCTCAAGCTTCTCCACATCCTTTTTGAATTGTGGAGCCCAAAACTGGATGCAGTACTCCAGCTGCAGCCTCAACAAGGCCAAATACAAGGGGAAAATGGTGTCTCGGGATTTGCTTGAGAATCATCTATAGATGCAAGCCAGCATTTTGGTTGCTTTACTAGCTGCAGCATCACAATGCAGGCTCATGTTCATCTTTTGGTCAATGATGACACCCAAGTCTCTTTCTTCCATAGTGCTAGGCAGTGTAGCACTGCCGAGCCTATAAGGATGCTGTAAGTTTTTCCTTCCAAGGTGGAGAACTTTGCATTTTTGGGTGTTAAACACCATCAGGTTGTCATTCGCCCATTTGCTGAGACTGTCCAGGTCAGCCTGGATTGCCCTCCTGTCTTCAGGTATGGATGCTATGCCCCAAAATTTGGTGTCACCAGCAAACTTGGCCAGTCCACTTCTGACTCCAATGTCCACATCATTAATGAGGATGTTGAACAATATGGGTCCAAGGACAGAACCTTGGGGACCCAACTGGTCACAGGGCAGCATGATGATTGACTTCCATCAATTACCACCCTCTGGGTCCGACCACGGAACCAATTTCCCAACCAGCAGATCGCGGTAGATCCAAGACCACAATTGGGCAGTTTCGCCAAGACATGATCATGGGATACCATATTGAAGGCTTTTTTGAAGTCAAGATATATGATATCAATCTCTTCTCCCTTGTCCAGGTGATAGGTCACCTGGTCATAAAAGGAAATGAGATTGGTCAAGCAAGACCTACCCACAACAATCCCGTGCTGGCTATCCCTCAGGATGTTGGCATTGGCCAGTCCATTAAGGATGGCCTCTTTAATAAACTTTTCTAAGATCTTCCCCGGGATAGAAGTCAGGTTAATGGGCCTATAGTTTGCCGGATCCACTTTCCCCCTTTTCTTGAGAGTGCCAGGAGGTCTCACAGATACATGCCAAAGCCTGAGCTATGATGCTCACTAGTTCCTTGAGTACCCTGGGGTGTAGATTTTGAAGGTATCCAACTTGTGATACTTGTGAGTAAGCTACCTAAGATCTAACTAGATATATAGCTCATAGTAACTCAGATGCGTGATCAAAGCTACCCAGCCATGCCAGTTTGCTCTATGGGATATCTCTGATATTGCTCTACCCTGTACCTTATCAGAATCCTACCCCTTGTAACCGAAAAAGTTCTCCTTTGTACCTAGCATGGGAGGCTTATTTGGTATGGGTCTAGATTATGCCTTGGGGTCTCCTTGGTCAGCTGATTAAGGGAGACCACTATGTGTGCTTCTGACTGAGAGAAGCACCCCCAAGTGATTGAAGTGAGTCAAGTACCCTTGAGGGCTACTAGGCCTGTGTTTCCCAGGGTGCACAGAGCCAGAATAAAACCCAGCCCTGGATGGTGGCAATTTTTACCCCAGGCTAGCAGGTGTGCTCTAGGAAGGGGGTTGGCCAGATGCGAGGTGCCCCCAGGGAGGCACTCGAAGCCTGGAAGGTGTTCGGGTGCAGTGAGGTGGGTAGCTCAACGCAGGAGCATCCCCTACTTGCCCGCCACAGGAAACATTCTGTATTTCTCTACCATTGAAAAAAGCTTTTTACAGTGGATGATCCTACCAAGGCCAGCTATACTTTGCCCAGTGCTAAATGCCATTAAAACAGCATAGCATAAAAAGATCTCATCTATTCTATAACAGTTTGTTGATGCTGGGCACAGTTCACATCCATGCAGAAAACGCCTAATGTACCCTTTTTAATCACATGGAAACTCTTTGATAAATAAAAATGTCACTAAGTCCTCATTGCTCTCTGTATAGGTGAAAACAACAACCCAAAGCATCATGGCGCGGGGACCTAGGAGCGGCCGTGATCTCTCTAGCACCCCCTACCATGCCGAATAGGCAATTCAGCACCTTCTGTCTCACCTGCCACGTCTTGGTGTTATATAGTTTTATAACGGAGGCTGCCTTATTGTCCTCTTTGACACAGTGCTAAATATATCCTGTCCCCTATCTTGGATGTACTGACCTGGTGCACCCCAGCCTGATGGGCTATGCGTGCCTCCAACCTCTCTTTTAGCACGCCTCAAGCCTCGCAGATGTACCAGACGTTATCTGGTCAGTTTCCTATATATGCCCTTCACTGGTGCCTCTGGGCTTGTCACGCAACTGATGCCCCTCTATCCACTAGCCCTCTTGGGCCTACTAATTATATCTGCCCCCCTCCTGGGGTCTCTTCAATATACTCACCCCTCCTGGGGCCTCTCCACATACAGATGGTGCCCCTACTGGGGCCTGTCCCGCGCTCCTCGCCCCCTCTGGGGCCTGTCCCATGCTCCTCGCCCTCTTTCACCCACACTGGAGCCTCGTAAAATACCGCCCCACAGGGCCGGGATCACCAGGAACCCCCACACTTTTGGGTAGCTCCTCTGAAATTATCCCGCTAGCCACCCATACTGGGGTTGGGGTCGGGACACCCCCAAACGCCGCGCTCTCTACCACGCTAATTATCTCGATAGTCACCCCCACTGGGGTTGGGGTCGGGACACCCCCAAATGCCGCGCTGTCTACTGTGCTAATTATCCTGATAGTCACCCCCACTGGGGTTGGGGTCGGGCCACCCCAAAACGCAGTGCTCTTTACCGCGCTGGGAGCACCCCCACCTTACTGTGGAGCTCCTAATGAGGCCTCCTCTTTCCCCTACAACCTCACCTGGTATAACAATAACTAAACAGAACCGTAAGCCAGCCAGCTGTAACACAACAATAAGCCTCCTGGCTATAACATAGGATCTAGGCCCACCTGGCTTTCTTGCAAAGGCCTCGCAGTCAGGGTTCTCTCCACCCTTACCAGGATACAACCCCTTGGGTGTTCCGGCTGCACCGCTTGTCTCTGCTTGGCTTGGCTCTCTTGCAGAGCTCCTGCACCTCAGACTGCCAGAAGGGAACTACCCCTGGTCTTTGGCTTGGGCTGTTTATAAAGGCCTGGCCCTGCCCCCTTCTGGTCACGTGACCAGCCTGGCTGCTCCAGCAACCAACACCTGTGCTGTCTCAGGGAGCTTCAGCAGCCCTTATTCCTTAATAGGAACAGGGCACCCAAGTGCTCCTGTGACAGGAAGATATATCAATTTATATGTATGCAAGTCTTTCTACATATGAGATTCTGTCTGGATAGGTATCAATTAGGGAACATAGTAAAGGCTATCAGAATAAAGCAGTGCTCTACAAATTCCAAAGATTTGTTCAGTTATGGTCAATATGTTTCAGAGAAAGTTGCAGGGATCTTCAGAGCAGACAATTATGGAATAATAATCCTAAAAGGAAAGTTTCTTTCTAACCCTGAGATAAAAATGCTTGCTTTGTTCTGAAACAGCAAAGGTTACATTTCTTATACATTTTTATCCAATGTAATCTGTGTACATTATTTGCCAAATGATTTCTTAAAATTATTGTTCTCAATAACATGTGGCATTGAGTTCCATGGATTAATATTTCCTTTTATCAATGTTAAATGTTTTGGCTTTAAATTTTAATCATGGTCCTTTTGCTCTTATGAGAAAAAGCTAAATGAGATGCTCTTAATTATCTGATATACACCATTTTTTATTCCTATACTGCTATCATATCATTTCCTATTTGTCTCTTTTCTAAGCAGTGCTAACATCTTCAGTCTTTTTTTCACATGAAATTCTTTCTGTTTCTCTAGTTATTAAGTGCCCTTCTCTTGACTATATCCATACTGCTGTATCTTTTCTGAAATGTGGGTGACCAAAATTACTGCTGAATTCACAATAAGGCCATGCTATCAATTTATTTATTGGACTGTTTCAGCGATATTTTCTATTTTGTTCATTATAATATCTAATATTTTGCTTGTAACATAACCACCATTGCAAGCAAGAAGATATTTTTGGAGCTGTCCAGCTCTTCCCCATTATAAGAAATTGTTTGTCTAAGTTACACTAACTTGCTAAATTTTTTCCAACAAAATAATTTTAAGGACTCAGTGGGAAGCAGGTTGTGAAGATTTTCTTGTTTCCAACCCTCTGAATTATTTTAAACTCCATAAAATACAAGTTTTGCTCTCTGTGCTACATATATGTTGTAGGATAAAAAAGAGGGTTTTTTCCCTGTATTTGGACAACAAAATATAATTAAACAGGTCAAGAATGGAATTGTTTCTGGAGGATTCAATCCTAACTTTATATGTATATAATTTTAAATATAAATATTTAAAAATAGCTTAATCCTTTGTGGACAATTTTCTTTGTTAACTATTATAATGTTTTTAACCAAAAAAAGGCACACCCTAAAACTACTAGGCATTATACACTATTAGAGTACTTCTACATTTTACTTTAACACTTTTTGCTAAGCTGCTTCAAAAAATACAGCTAATAATACCTCTAAAATATTCATCCTTAAAGTTCTGTGGATAGGAATATAATCCCCAGAATATAAGAACTTATTTTATCTCTTTGTTTTAAGAAGGCTTCCTTTCTCTGAGTTTTTGAAAATATTTCTGGGCATATTTTTACCTGAATGGATAAACATCAAAAGGTTTTTGAAGTAAGATATTGGAGGATACACTTGAGTAAAGCTCTTTCAGTTCCTTGTCTTGTCTGCACATATGCAAAAATATTCACATTTTTTTAAATATAGAAGGAAAGATAATCTCTGTTCTAATAGATGATGGTAGCTAATGTACATTACAACATGACTTTTGCAATGAAAATTCAGCTGACTTTGTTCACAGTGTGATATGGAAAGAGGATCTAGTATACTAATTGTGACGACTGTAGGTATTGTAGGGCTTACTGTTACTGCTGAGAATTTGTTTACCTGCAGCCAGTCACAGGATGGACCTTAATCTTGGGTCACTCGGGCTGCCAGGAGACTGATCTTACTTTTCTCATCTGCCATGGCTTTGGTACAATGTGACTAGGAGGCAATACCCTGAGATGATCCTTCAGGTCTCCATCTCTGTCTTCTGTGGGGCTCCAAACCTCCCCTTTTCTGCACCCTAGCCACTCCAGATGGCATTCGAAATTTCTCTTCAGCCTGGTTTGATGCTGCCTGATTCTCTAATGCTCACCCCTCTGTAGCCCACCACCTGGATGACCATAGTCATAGTCTAACACACACCCCATCCAGGGGATGGCCCTATATGGTGTTCAAACACCCCAAACACAACTGTTTTAGTCTCTCTTTAGAGTCAGTCCATGTCCCCTTTACCTTGGGATTAATCTCTCATATTAAACCCCCCCCCCCAATCAATCTAATGCTGCTCATTACAGATCCACATAGTCTATTGGTGAGGGTACACAGTCCCTGGTAGGATCTCTCTCCCGAGCAGAGCAAAGCCCCACCAGGGAGGCTCTAACCTGAAAAGTAAGTCTTCCTTGCTTCCCTCCAGGATCCTTAGCAGCTACTCCATTTCAGTACTTTTCAAAATCCTCATGTAGGCGTGCCTCCTTCTTTTGGTCACTCCCCCAGTGTTTCTCTGACAGGGTCAGCAGTACCTGCTTGCAGGAATGCTTAGCTGCTCCTCTCAGCAGCTTGCAGGGAATTTACCCTCTCTGTCCCTCTCTGGGGCTGGAAATACCTTCTGGCAGCTTTTCTCCTCCAATCCGGAGTGAGAGGCTGCTTTTGAAGTGTTGCTGTGGTTCCTTTTCCTCTTCTCTGGTTTCCATTTGCTCACACTGTTTATTTTCATTTTCCCTCTCTGCCACTGCCGGCCACCCTTCCTCCCTTAGTCTCAGCTGCCTGGAACATAAAGTAGCCCAGGGGCTCTGTTTATTCTCTTTCACTCCTTCACATATCCCCCCTCCCCCTGCTTAAGATGCCATTAGGCGCTCTTCTTGCTTGTAAGGGGAGTTTTGTTCCTGGGCTGTCATTTGCACTCCTGACATTAGCTGTGTTTCGAGGGGCTCCCTTGAATGTCAATGAGAGAGAAAATTGGCCTTCACAATATCTTTACCTGGTCGATATTCAACCATAAACTGAAATAGCTGCAAGGCCAAAGCCCATTGTGTTACATGGGCATTGTCCATTTTGGTGGATTTCAGCCATTTCAAAGATACGTGATCCATTATAACTACAAACTCGTGCCTAATAAATAATATTGAAAGTACTCTATACTCTATTTCACCGCTAAACACTTCCTCTCTACAGCAATGTACCTTCTTTCATGGCCATTTAATATCCTACTGGCGTAGGCTATTGGTCTTTCTTGTCTCTCAATTCTTTGGGAAAGCACAGCCCCTAACACCTGCCCCGATGCATCTACCTGAAGAATGAAGGGCAGTATAACATCTTTACATAAGGCCTGCTTAACTGCCTCAGAGGCTCATTGTTGTATCTCTGTGCATCATATTGGGCTATTCCTCTTGCCCTTAATCATGTTAGTATGTGGGACTGCTAATTCTGCAAATTTTGGAATAAACCTCCTGTAATAACCTGCTAAACCTAATAATGCTCTCATCTGCTTCTTAGTTTGAGGAACCTTGTAACTTTTAATTACTTCAGCTTTGTCAACTAACAGTTTAATATGCCTTTGCCCCACACAAAAATCCAAATAATCCATCTTGCGTTGCCCCAACACACACTTCTTAGGGTTAACCTTCAATCCCAATTGTTTTAACTCCTGCAACACTGCCTGGACAGCTGCCAAGTATTGCTCCCAGGTTTTAGTATATACTAAAAAAGTGAGTCAATAGGGGTGCAGGAACCACCTGCACTACATTGTCAATATAGTCAGTCACATATTCATGATCTGGGGCAAGCAAGCAATCCACCACCTTTGAAAAATCAAGCTACCTTTGAAACATTGCAGCTGCCCATTTAGGTGGAAAGGCATTCTTCAGAACTCATAAAGTCCCCATGGCATTCTGAATGCCATTTTGGCCTGATCCTTTGGTTTTACAGGGATTCACCGATATTCCTTGGCAAAATCCAAGATAGAGATAAACTCTGCCTTTCCTATTCTTTCTAATATCTCTTCAATATGTGGCATGGGAAAGGCATCAAACTGAGTGATAGCATTAATTTTATGGAAATCTATGGAGTGCCCCATCTCTTTTTGGGGGACAATCACTGTTGGGCTTTTCCACAGACTTCTGGAGGTTTTAAGTAACTCTTGCTGGAGCATTTTCTTTATCACATCTTTTATCACCTGTTAATGGTGATGTGGTATCCTTCTCCACCTTTCCCACACAATGGTCCCTTCTGGTGTTTTAATTCCATATACTGCATTCTTTGTTCTCCCTGGGATCCCACTGAACACCTCAGAATATTTCTCTAGGACTTGTTTTAGCTGCATATGTGACAACCAGAACCAGAGGGATTAATTAGCAATAAATATGTGCTTCTTAGAGGCACATGGTATTTTGCCTAAACAGGTAATATTAGTTAATATAAAGCTTGTAAGTTTGTAAACTGCAAATGTAACTTGTCTATCATAAGTTTAACCAAATTGGTAAATTAATTGTTCATGGAATTGACTGGGCCCCATAGGCAAAGCTGTAGCTACGAGATTAGGAGACCTAATGTTTTTTTGCTCAGGGTTCAGCCTTGATGATAAAAACTGGGGCTGAGCTATGATGCTTTCCAGCTCCTTGAGTACCCTTAGGTGTAACTCATCAGGGCCGGCTGACTTGAAGGTATCCAGACTGTCAAGGTGTTCCTTCAAGAGTAAATTGGATGCTTATCTTGCTGGGATCCTATTACCCCAGCTGACTTCCTGCCCTTTGGGCAGGGGGCTGGACTCGAATGATCTCCCGAGGTCCCTTCCAGCCCTAATGTCTATGAAATGTCTATGAAAATCATGAGGTCAATTTCAATGAAGGGCAAAGAATCTCCCTCACCCAGGCCTCCCTGACCCACAGTGGGCAGGGGCATCCTGTGGGACTGGTAAAAGTATGAGGAAGGGTAGCGGAGTCTGTATGGGAGGCATGACTGGGAAGCAGGGATGTGCATGGTGAAGCAGGTATGGTGAGTGAGGTGAGTGGGGTAGAATGGGTGTGGAGAGGTGTGTCTAGGGTGGAGTTGAAGAGGTGTGGGAGTGTGTGTGGGGGCTGTGGGAGGGTGTGAGTGTGGGTATAGTGGGGGGCAGTGTTGTGAGTGTCTGGTAAGAGGGTTCCTTGGAGTTCCTGCAGTGTATGAGTCCCCAGAGCTGCATGTAGTAGCATTGAGAAGGGCCAGCCCCAGTCCCATAGTGCATTCCTTGCATTCCAACCCAAGTCCCCAGGTGAAGGCCAGCCCCACTCAGCCCCACTCAGCCCCATAACATGCAGCTCCTGCTCAAGTCCGCGGTTACACATGGTGGCAGTGTGTAGGGCCAGCCCAACCCAGGCCAATAATGCTTCCACTTGAGTCCCCAGCCACATGTGGTGGCAGAGTGCAGATTCAGCCTCACTGAACCCTTAACATGTCACTCCCCATGCACATGCCTGAGTCCCTAGCTGCATGTGGTAGCATCGTGTGGAGCCAGACACACCCAGCCCCATAGCACACCACTCCTGCACTCCTTGCCCTTTTCCACTGTGGGAGTCTGTGGTCCCTGGCCCAGTGGGACCTTTACCTAAATTCCCACTCAAAGAGCTAGAAACAGCCATGGGGTGGCCAGGCAGAGGTTTCTTGTCTCCAGCACCCCCTAGCTTGGGGCTGGGTGGGGGGGATCAGGCCAGATTGGAGCAGGAGTTAGTTGCTTAGCAACCAGAGCCACACCTCCTGCAGGGATGTGCCAGCTTGCAGAGAAGCAACCCAGGGCCAGGTCTTACAGAGGTGCCCTGTGGGCTGGCAGGAATTGCCTGGAACGCTTATCCCGTCCAGAGGCCATATTTTACCTATCCTTGGATTAAAGATTATTGGTCATAAGGGGACAAAGTAAAAATGAGTCAATTACATAATTAAGAAAAAAAAAGACAAGATAACCACAGCGTTTACCAAAATGATCAAATGGAAACATAATAATAAGCAATCACCACTTTTCGTCATCTTCCTCCTATTCCAATCAGCATTGAATTCTAAATGCCTCTGCAGTCTCAGATGTAACCCAATTTCTAATTATAGTGATCAGTGCAGTATACCACCATGAAGAAAATACCACCAAATAGAAAGCAGCTGAGAAGATCCTTTTTGTTATAGACAGACTATGGTATAAATAGCTGGAGAAAAGCCAGAAGATCAAAAGAGAAATCCTCTCTTCCTTTTCCCTAAAGTGCTAAGGAGAAACTAGTGGATTTACTGAATAAATAAACAGACAAAGACTAGTGAATTTATTTAATAGGTGGCTTAAGCCAGCAGTCACATCCTTGGAGCAGGTGATTGGCACAGTCTTGTTAGAGCAGTTCCTGACTGATCTAGAGGAAGGTACTCAAAGGCGGGTAAGGAGTCACTGCCCCAAGACCTCCAAAGAGGCTCTGTGATTGGCAGAGGACTTTGGTTGCATGCAGGGGGATGGGTCTTGAGGGGAAAAACTTGATAGACCCAACAGTAGTATGAGCAGTAGGACCAGAGAGCACTGGGGGGGACCATGACAATAAGGGGCTTAACTGGCCAATAGTGGCTGGAGTCACGTGCTTCAGATGTGGTAAGAAAGGGCATATGGCTAGAGATTGTCCAAATAATCCATGTCTATATAGTTGTGAATGTAATGCATGGCAAGAAGGGAAAAGTGAGTCAATAGGGGTACAGGAACCACCTCCTCAACACTTCCTAAAGTGTTAAGGAGAGTCCATATGCAGGAACAGGTGATAGCTGTCTTGAAAGACAAGGGAGTTTAGAAAAAGCTAATCTGATAACTTTCATTTTGTTTATGTCTAGAGCTGAATCATATTTTGCCCATTTGCTCTCACAACTACTTTCACAATTTTATCTAAGTGCAGCTGAAATAGTAAAGGAAGGGCCATCAGGCTTACAGTGCTTTTTGTTTTTTCCATTTGCAGCACACATTTTTTTGGAATACCAATACCTTATAATACTATGGTGACAGCAGGATGTCTAATATCACCATAACATTTGGATGTTATGGATACAGGCTACCTCACATTTACTTAAATATCATCTTTAGATTCTGGCTCAGTGCTGCTGCCCAGGGGGGGTAAAAAAGACATTGCACAGAGCCCCCTGGCAGACATTTCTCCTAAAATGTGATTAACTGGTTAAGTACATCTTAAACAGTGACCTGGACATACTTTAGTTCACTTAATGGTAGAATAAAACAAGGAATAAGCCACGAAGTTATTACAAAAAATCACCTACCTTTACCACTCAGGCTGCACCCACTTAAAGGAAATTGTGAAAGTAGCTGTAAGAGCAGATAGGGGAAATATGATTAAGTTCTAGACTTAAGCAGAAGCTTTCTAGACCGCCACTTGTTCCAGAGGCTGGAAGCATCAGAGTAGAGCTCCCAGTAAGGGAGTGCACCACATTCTGCTGCAGCTGGGAGCCCTGATCAACTGATCAAAACTCCCAGCTATGGGACAGCACCACATGGTAGTGCTCCCAGCTACAAAACAGCTGTAGAGGGTACATGGGGTGAATTCCCATGCATTAGTCCATGGTGCAGTCCCATGGCTGGGAGCTCTGATAAGTGGATTGGATTGGAGTCTCAGCCATGGGACCACAGGGAGCCAAACTGGCTTACCTGCCAATGAAAGGGGAGCCCAATGCCAGATCGACGCATGCCAGAGTATTATTTGTCCTACTGGCTACAGCATCACACCGCTGGCTCGTGTTCATACTGTGGTCTATTATTATCCCCAGTGTGGCAGGGCACTAAGGTGCCTGCTACTTGGAGAAGGAATGGCCACCAGGTGCCAGTTGCCAGAGCAACCAGGAGGAGCTAGGGGCCCATACCTGTTGAGTCAGCTGACCAAAAGGGGAAGGGCTGACTCCTATAAAGCACAGGCTGGAGGCCGAGAGAAGGGTGGTCTTTGCTGGTGGCCAAGGAGAAGGAGCACTGTCAAAATAAGAAAATGAGAAAGGCCTGAACGCAAGCAGGTTGTTATGTTGGTGAAGGATGGAGCACCTGTGGAGTGTGACTCAAAGGAGGTTAGCCAAGCAGTTTAGATTTGTGTTATAGCCCAGAGGCTTGTGTTGTTGTTTGCTGTTGTCAACCGGAGGACCAGGTGAAGCTATAAGGGGATGGAGGAGGCCTGTGTGGGGGCCATGACAGTGTGGGAGCCCCAGCCCCAGAGAGTGGGCAGCGAGAAGGCATCCAATAAGACTGAAGAATGTCCAGTACATCCACGAGGCTTGGAGCATGGTACAGAGGTGGTTGGAGCCATGCAGAGCCCATAAGATTGGGGTGCACCTGAACCCCATTCCAGAAAACAGGGCTGGTATAGGACAGGAGAACTGTGGCCAAGAAGACTAAGGGTAACCTCCCTATAATCCACATAAGACCAAAGACGTAGCAGGAGAGATTGCAAGGTGCAGATAGGCAGCTTGGCCCAGTATATGGGGTAACTAAGGGGGGGCACAGCGACCCTGAGGCTCCCGTCCTGTCACACCCAGGTCCCTTTCATTCATGGTGCTAGTCAGTTTGGTGCCACCATGCCTGTAGGTGTGTTGGGGGTTGCTCTTCACCAGGTGGAGCACTTTATATTTCTTGACATTAAACTTCATCAAGTTCCAGTCTGCCTAACTTGCTTGCCTGTCTAGGTCTGCCTATCTTCAAGCCTGACAACACTTCCCGATTACTTGGTGTCATCTGCAAGCTTGGCCAGTGAGCTTTTCACCATCCACATTATTAATAAAGATGTTGAAAAGTACTGGACCAAGCACCAACCCCTGCAGGACCATGCTGCCCACCTGTCACCAAGATGACAGAGATCAACTCACTATGGCTCTCTGGGTCCTACCCAGTTCCTCACCCACCTGACTGTCTTGGAGTTAAGCCCACAATCCTCCAATTTACTCAGGAGGACATTGGGGGATACTAGATCAAAGGCCTATCAAATCCCATCACACTTTAAAATTAATGTTTGTCAGGGACCACAGAGTCTGGAGATAACTCCATATTGCACATATGTACATGCTTCCAGCATATGACCTGAGGTGGGAAACAAAATTTCCTCTTCTTATCTTCCATTTCTCTTTCACAGCTAATTCACTGAAGAACTGTATGGGATAATCATAATCTTGTATACATTAATTTTTAGGCCTGTTTGACTGTGCCTGAGCCAGTGTACCCAGCCCCATAGGGCACAGCTCCTGCACTCCTGCCAACCTAAAATTGATTTAAAAGAGTGGAAAACTAAGACAAAAATACAGAGCTCCCAGTAACATCTGGTATTCCCTCACTTATTTTTTGTAGGATGAACTCTGCAAAGTTTGATTGCTAATAGAAATCCTATCTTAATAATTTTCCATTTCTCCCAAACTGCACCATACTTTAATGAAATACTTCCAGTTGTATAACCTTTCCTTCTCACTTTCCTAACTGGTAATTTTGAAAGGCTTGGCTAATCCTCAGTTATATATGAATTTCAAACAATTGAGCCTATTAGTATCACCAGCTAGGGACTGCAAGGACCCAAAGATGACCTACATTTGGTAATTTATGATCCTTTTCACCAAGAAATTAGCTATTTTATAGAGGGATGTGCTGGCAAGCAATAAGATACACTGCTAATTCTGGAAAAGTAAAATTATTGCTTAAAAGTAGAAATAAAACAGTATTATGGGAATATACTTTACCCTAAGCTATGTATCCCATTGCTACATTTCACAAGGTGTTTAACTACCTGCATTATTTTGGTTTTTGTTATGTAATGCATGTGAGTATTCACAGACTTTGCTATTACTTAACTGAATATGCACATGAGAAAAAAATATTAAAAATAATTACTTATAAAATGTATTTTAGGAGACAACATTAAAATAAAGGCCAGGTTAGTCAAATAGATTAGTTTGACTTTTGCAACAAAATACCTAAAATCTGTACACCAATCTACAGAAGGACTTTCCAGATGTGCAGGGTTGGGCACCCAGATGCCTAGAAATAGTCAAAAAGAAATACAGGTACATGTATACAATCAATACAGGTACATGTATACAATCTCCCCACTCTCCAGAACTAAGGTACCTGAAATTAAGCTCGTCAGTAGGTGCTTCCATTCATTTTGGACCCTGAGGTCATGTCCAGATGAACATGGCCGTGTGGTTTGCAGTGTGACAGACAGGGCTGCAGTGCCACATACTGCACTTTTAGGTGTTTTCCATGCTGCAGGGTAATAGAGTTGGGGGGGGGGGGTTGACCTGAGATCCTGGGGTCAAAAAAACTCAAAATTTCAAAAAAGCAGGGCAGTGTATGTGGGGACAGTGCAAGGTGCCCAAAACCAGAGCCTGGCCAGCAAGAGCTATGCTCTGGCTACCAGACAGACTGAATGGCAGGATCACCACTGCTGCAGCCCCAAGAGGCCTCAGAACCTAAAGTGAGATTGCTGGAGCCACCCTAGTGCTTTACCCAGCCTCCCCTACACCGCCTGGGGTAACTTGCCACATGCCAGATGGACCCTGGCACAGGTGTTCCCTGGGGATAAGTAGCAGTGGCACAAAGTGTCACATTGATAGTTGTCCCTGGGGAAATAAATGTCCATCCTTGAATGGATGCATCCCAAATGTCTAATCCCCTTTTTTGAGCGTAGGTGCTTAACTGTTGTGTCAGACTCACATCCACCTTTTGTATAATTGCCTAAATTCTAAAGCATTCACCCAGAAAGTGTGAAATCTCTGTATAGACTTTTTTCAGCCTGATGGGATTCAAAACTACATCTCCCATCAGCAGAGAATATGAACTCTCAGGCCATGGAATAGCCAAAGGGGACACCTTCCACTTCTGTTGAAGAATATGGGATATTGTACAGTCATGATTTTAAAAAAAAGGCGGGGGGTGAGGGCAGAGAGCAAGAAAATATAAGCAAAAGACAGGTACAGCACTGGGCTCAGAACAGACTCTGTGGAACTCCATTCAAAACCTCCAGCCATTCTAGCCCACTTTTCTCCAATTCTTTTTTATGAGAAGATTCTTTGAGACCTTGTCTAAAGCAAAAGATCAATGCCATTCTTCTTGCTGAAGTCCAGATACACTATATCCATAGTGTTCCCTTCATCCACCCAAAGCATTACGTTGTCAAAGATGGAAATCAGGTTCGTTTGACATGATTTACTTTCCACAAATCCATGCTGGCTGCTTGTGATGAGCCTTTTCTTCTCCAGATGCTTGCAAATGACCTTCCTTAGGACATCATCTAGGAAGTGAAGAGGCTAACTGATCTGTAGTTCCCTGGGTTTTTCTTCTTGCCTCTTGCAGAGGGGCACTTCTTTGGCCCTTTCCCAGTCCTCTGGTACCTAGCTTATCTGCCACAACTTCATGAAAACTATTTCCAAGGGCTCTGAGATTCCCTCTTGTAAGCCTGGGATGAAGCTCATTTAGTCTGCTGACTTGAATTTATTCAGACCTATTAAAAGCTCTCTGACCATCTCTTTTGTTACCTCCTTGCTCAGCTTGCCCCGTTCTTATCCAGGTAATCTTTATTAAGAGTCCGGCAGTTTAATTTTTTTTGTGAGGACTGAAGCAAAGTATCTGTCTAGTAGTTCCAAATTCTTTGTATCCTTAATTGGGAGTTCCCCCTGACTTGTTAACAAAGGACTCACAGATTCCCTGGTCCTTTTTTTCTAGCTATCATACTTATAGAACCTCTTCTTGTTGTCCTTAACCTCATTATTTATCTTTGCCTTCCTGATTTTGTCTCTGCCAATTTGTGCTATTTCCTGGTACACATCTTTGGTGACCTACCCATTCTTCCATTGCCTGTATGATTCCCTTTGGTGTTTTCAGGCACTTTAGAAGCTCCTTGTATAGCCATATTGGTCTCTTGCCATTCTTCTTGTGCTTCCATTATGTCAGGAAAGGTTTTTGTTGGTCTTCCAATACTGTGCCCCTTAGAAGCTTTCAGTCCTCTGGATGCCTTTGTCCTTCAATCTATCCGCCCATGACACCATTCCTATTACAACTTAAATCAGATAAAACTGGCTTTTTGAAATCTAGCATTCTAATTTTTCTGACCTCATGATTTCCCTGTCTCAGGATCTGAAATTTTATCATATCATGATCGCTTTCTCCCCAGTTACCCAGCACCTTCACATCCTCCACAGTTTTCCCTGTTCAGGAGGACAAGATCCAAAATAGATGATCCCATAGTTGTATCCTCCACTTTCTAGAAAAGAAACCTGTCTTCCACACAAGTTAGGAACTGGGTTGACCTTTTTATGTTTGGTGGCAGCAGATGTCTGAAAAATGGAATTCTTCCATCAGTACCATCCCATAGCTTTTGGATATATTTGTCACCTGCTTAAAGAGTGCCTCATCCACCTCCTCTTCCTGATTAGGTGGCCTATAATAAATCCCCACCATTATATCAGTGACACATCTTTCACCCAAGTGCATTTTGCTTTACAGTCTTTTTCCTCCTAAAGCAGGGAACAAGCATACATGCTTTTGACATAACAGGCAACACCACCACCTTTTCTCCCAACCCTGTCCTTACAAAACAGAGTTTAACTCTCACTGTTAACATTCCAGTCATAAAAGCTGTCCCAGGTCTTGGTGATGCCAAAAAGATCCTAATTGTTTGCACAGGCTGTAGCTTCCAATTCATCTTATTCCCTATACTTCTTCACATGTGCAAATATCAGATATATTTTACATTTTGACCTCCTCACTTCTTTTTTGTGCCACTTCTCGTAGCCCTGTAGCTCTCCAGCACTTTCCTAGAGTTAAGTTGTTTCTTTGAGTCCTTTCCACTCTGAACTGTATGCTTTGTGGCTCAAGGGTTTTTATTACCAGCTGCTGTGAAAACTAGTTTAAAGTCCTTCTTTTACTAGATTGGCCAGATGACACCCCAGTATGCTCTTGGCCATTCTCATCAGATGGATCCCGTTTCTTGATATCAGCTCTCCTCCCAAGAACATCCATCCATTTTCAAAGAAGCTTAGGTTTTCATGTCAACACCACCATCTCAGCCACGCATTCACTTCAAGGATGTTATGGTTTCTACCTAGACCCATTCCTTCCATGGTAAGGATCAATGAGAACACCACTTGAACTCCAAGATCATTAAACCTTCTGCCAAGAGCCTCATAGTCATCTCTGATCCAGCAGTGTCATTCATGGCAGTATAGTTTCTGCCTACATGGAAAAGCAGGAAAGGAGTAATTGTCTGAAGGATGGATGAGTTTTAGCACACTCTCTGTAACATCCTGAATTCAGGCTTCAGGCAGACAGTACACATGCTTGGCCCCCAAATCTGTATGACAAATTGGTGCCTCTATTCCCCACAGAGGGGAATCATCAACTACCACTACTCTTCTCTTGGTGCAGTGGTCCTAGAGCCCCTCTCCTTGGGATCTCACACTTCCCAGTCTCTAGGCTGCTGAGTCCTCTACCTTATGCCTGCAGATTTCCTCCCTTCTGCCTCTTCCTCAGTAGTTCAACTGCAGAGTCTTTGAAAGCAGTTTCTAACTTCAGTCAATCTACTCCTCTTCAATTCTAGGGGACCTCCTTCTTTGAGTAGTCACATGCTGCCACTTCTTCTCATTGGAGTTTGAACCCTCCAGCACTAGCCTCTCATAATTCTTGTCCAGGTAATTGTTGCAGAGCACTTGGGTGCCCTGCTTCTTAGAGTGGAAACTGCTAGGGAGAGAGCACTAGAAGTGAGTGGGGAGCCCCAGCTGCTGGTTACCAGGGCAACTGAAGGGAGCTAACAACCCACACCTGCCTGGTCAGCTGACCGGAAGAGGCCAGTCCTGGCCCACATATAAACCCCAGGGCCAGGAGAGGAGTTCCCTGCTGGCAGCCAATGGGGAAGGAGCTCTGCCGGACTGAGCAAAGAGGAGAGACCAGACTGCAGGTATGGCCTGAGGTGGGGAAAGGTGGAGCAACCCTAGTGGGGCAGGAAGAATGATGGTGTAGCTGATTGGCAGAGATTTATGTTATAGCCAAGGGGCTTGTGTTTTGTCTACTGTTTGACTGGATGTTTGGGTGAAGCTATTAGGCGTTGGAGGAGGCCTCATACAGGACCCACAGCTGCGTGGGGATCCCAGCCCCAGGTGAAAGGGGGCAGCGTGAGAAGCCCCAGGAGAAGGAACAGAGAGGAACAGAGAGAGAGACGAGGGCTGCGGCTAAGACCAAACAACATCCGGTATATCAGCAAGTCTTGGGGCATGGTAAAGGGAAGGTTGGAGCCACACATAGCCCATAAGGCCAGGGTGCATGGAACTCCCATTATAGAAACAAGACAAGTGACAGCAGGAGAACCATGGCCAAGAGGACAAAAGGCAGCCTCCCTTTAATATATATAAGAACAAGATGTGGCGGGAGAGATTTGAGGATGCTTTGAGGTGAACTTGGCATGGTGAGGGGGGCTCATGGCCACCCTTAGGATCCTGCTCCATGATAGTAATCTTCCTCATTTCAGATGCAATGCAGCATGGATACTCATGTTTCTAACCTGTGAATCTTCTCTTCCAGGGCAGACACCAGCTTACACAAGGTGCAAATGATGTGCTCCTGACCCTTTGGGAACACAAACATGGCTTGGAGAGGCTGGGTAGGCACCAGTGACACCAGTGTCGGTGGGCCTTCACCCCTTCTTCAAGGCCATCCCAGTTGCACACCATGAAGTTTGGTGGCACCAGGAACATGCTCCAGACCTTGCATCCCTCGCAGCACCAAGTGAGGCCCCCTGGCAAATCTGGGGAGTTGCACTGATCCACGTGCCAAGCAGCAGGGTATCACTCTTGGCCCAGCTTATACAAGCCAAGAAGGCATGTTTGTAGGATTTCTGGCAATCTGTTAGGGCCCACACGTCTTCCTGAGTGTTAAGGAAGATGGTCACATCCTCACCAGGGCAGAGGACCAATGGATGGGCCCAAAGCCAAGGGCAAGGCCACACCACTCAAGTGGTGCTACAGCACGTGCAGCCGTGGCTTGATGGCCAGGGCATAAAGCATGCCCAACAGGGGACAGCCCTAATGGATGCCCCTGCATGCAGGGAATGGGGTGCAGAGCATGCTGTTCACCTTGAGCAGGCTGGAAGTGTCTTGAATCAAGACCTGGAGGGCCATGGTAAAGATAGGCCTGAAGCCAAAGGCCTCCAGAGTCTGGAAGAGGTAGGCATGGCTCACCCAATCAAAGGCCTTCTCCTGGTCCAGCGAGATGAGGCCAATGTCTAGGACAAAGAGTTTGCTGATTGTTAGTAGGTCACGCAGCAGGAACAGGTTGTCTTGGATGGTCATGCCCAGCATGCAGTAGCCCTGCTCAGGCCCAGTGATGGAGACCATGACAGTGTGAGGTGGGTTGCCAGCACTTTGGCCTGGATTTTGTAGTCCACACACAGCAGGGAGACCGGCCACCAATTCCTAATACAGCCAAGGTCTCCCTTCTTGGGCAACAGCATGAGCACCACTTGGTAGAAGCTGATTGGCAGAACCTTGTCAGCAAGACTCTCTTCGAAAACATGCAGGAGGTAGGGGCTGATGAGAGGCCAGAAGGTCTTGTAGACCTCAGCAGGTAACCATCAAGGCCTGGGGCTTTGCCGGAGGCAAGGCCAGCCATGGCAGCTACCATCTCCTCCAGAGACAATACCCACTGAAGCTCTCTGGCCTCCAGGGCACAGAGATGTGGCAGGCCCTCATGGAGTTCCCACATGGCTTCAGGGCAGGAAGGTTTAGCTGCAAGCAGGTCATGATAGGAAGTGATGGCATGCTCATGTACTTCACCCAGGTCTGTGATTATCTGGCCTTCGGGGATCCTGTGGTGATCTAAGACTTTGCGCACTGCATGCTGCCACCCCAGGTTAAAGAAGAAATGGGTTGGGAGCATCGTTTTCTGCCAGCTCTTGGCAGTGGGTGTGGAATCTTGCTGCACAGGCTGCGCTGTCCACCAAATCATACAGGCATTTCCTGTGAAATCAGAGGCTCTCGTGCAGCACCACATCACTGCCAGCAGCCAGCAGGGCAACCTCAAGCTCTGCCACATGTTCCTCGAGCTCTCAGATATGGTGGTGCAGTTCATCTGTGGCCAGCTGGGTGTACTGTTGGCAAAAGGCCCAGATCTATACCTTACCTACATCCCACCATAGCTTCCAGGAGTAGTAGCTTAGTCTTGTGGCCTCCCAGCTCCGCCAAAAGTGTAAGTAGGAGTCTTGAAGCAGGCTGATGTTGAAGCATCAATCGGGCACCCACATGCAGGATATCTCCAGCAAGCTTAGTTTACAGCAGGCCATGCCATGTTCTGACAGGCCTGAGGGAATGATGCGGCCACTGTGCAGGAGTGGCAGATGGTGCCTGGTGACATAACAGCAGTCAAAGCTGGCCTTGGTGAGACCGCCAGCACTCATTCTGGCCCAGGTATACTGGCATGACTCAGGATGCAGAGCTCACCAGATATCAGTGAGGCCTGCAGTCTCCAGGGCAGACTGCAGCTTGTGGGCTGAGGGCAGGTAAGCCTCAGGCCCCATGTGGTCTAACAAGGTGTGAACGGTGCAGTTAAAGTCCCCGCCTATGAGGAGCAGGTCATCATCCTCATTACTATCATGCGGAGGGGTGGCTAAGGTCTCAAAGAAAGTGACCCTTTCCTGGCCATAAGTGAGTGCATAGACATTGATGAGTAGCAGATGGTGTTGTGCTATGGTGATGCAGACAGTCAGCAGGTGGCCAGGGTGACCTCCCACACCACTGCAATATCATGTTGTAGTTGTGGTGAGAGAGTCATTACCCCAGCACTAAGGTTGGTGCCATGGCTCAGGAATAAGTGGCCTCATCAGGCAGCATGCCAAGTCACCTGGTTGAGCCCATTGGAATGTGTCTCCTTGGAAGGTGATGACCAGCCATTTCGGGTGCAGGAGCTCCAGGACAGCTTCCCATTTCACTGGATCTCAACAGCTGTTGATGTTAAAAGTGCCAATAGTTGTGGCTGCCATGGGTGTGGGTATGGGGAGAAAGAGTAAGGTAAGGTGTAGGTGGGACAGCAAGTACCCAAGAGTAGAGCAGAACAACAAAGACAGGTTGAGGAAGGCCTATCAGGCCCCACTCATATCTCACTTGCTGTGTGAGTGTCTCCAGATGGTAAACCATCTGCCGAGTGCTTAGATCCTGTTGCATAAGTTTGGCTGCAGCTCTGGCAGCCTTGACAAAGAATTTAGGATCTGTGCATCACTAGGTGATGCACCCTACTTCATTCTTTTGTCCTTTGGTCTGCTTCAAAAAGTGTAGGAGACCCCCATAGTTGGGGCTGACCAGTGGGGGGTCTACCAACATGGGTTGGACATTTCTGACAAAAACACAGCAAGGCTACACCCCAGGTGGGATCTCACCCATAAATGCAGTATCTATACCCTCAATGTCTAGATACATAAGCCTCTTCTCATCATCCAGGTCAAGGACTGGCTCCAGGACAGCAATCCCTACCTTCTTGGGGGAGAGAGAGGTCATCCTGCTCTTGTGCTCGTTTGTGACAGTGAGAAAGCTGGATCTCCATGTCACTAGCTTCCTCATCCAATTTGGTAGGCCAGGATGTGCCCAAGAAGTCAGCAGACTCTTCTGCCACCCCACCCCACCCCACCCCAGTGAGGCCTCCAGAAGAGAGGCATTCTGAATCACTTGTACTGCCACCCGAGTCCAGAAGCTGGGAGATAGGTGAGGGGTTAGTGACCCCCACTGTTGCCTCCCGCATCTCCAAGCCATCCCCATCCATGTGTAACAGGGCTGCTGAAGGGAGTTGAGAGAAAAAGTAAAAGAGAGAAGGGGATAATTTGCACCCCTCAAAAGACAAGAGATAAATAAGTTAACACCCCATGGTAGACCAATAAAAAGGAATGAAAAAGAGAAAAAAAGGAAAAAAAAAGAAAAAGAAACAATAAGAAAAAAGCTGTGAAATTGCAACTTGCACACAAAGAAACCAGAAGTAAAGGGGGAAGTGATAGAGAGCAGAGAAAAATAAGAAAAAACACTGCAAAAATGAAAAAAAAAATTAGAAAAGGAGATACAAAGAAGCAAGAGACCTTTACACAGGTGGGAGTCAGAAAAGAAAAGAGATAGGAAGCCAGGAAGTCTTACGCTCAGGATCACCCCATGCAGCTCCAAGCGAGACTGTTCTGAAGCATCCAAAGAGGAAGGAAAGAGGAAGGGGGAAAAAAAGTGAAATACCACAGAAGGGGGGGGGGGCATTGGGGGTCAGGAATGGAGGGGGAAAGAGAGAAGTAGCAGGGGAAGGAGGGAAGCAGGTGGGGAAGGAGCTGCCAGGCTAGTGTTCACTATGTCCTTCAAATTGCTCTTCCACCCCCAGATCACTGCCCTACCAACCCAATCAGCCTGTGAGTAGCACAGGTGGGAGAGATGCTTTTTCCTTACCTGCTCCTGGGTTCCCTGAAGACCATGCTGACCCTATGCACCAAGATTCAGTCCTTAACAGGTCCTGCAACAGATGGAGGGCCAGGGGGAGCAAGGAGCTGCCAGGCGGCTGCTGAGTCCAGGGGCAGCTGTTTCAGGGTATGTGGTGGTGGTACAGACTGCAGAAAGCCCAAATGTGCATGGAGGGGGAACCACCACCACTGTTTTAAGGCTAATTAAGATGGCAGGGCAGTGATCTGGGGGTCCAGATTGGGAGGGAGCAATCAGGAGGGTGAATACACGGGCACATTGGGGACAACAGTGCAGTTCTGCAGTTGGAGGGGGTGATCCAAATTGCAAAGGGCCCCTCCCTTCCACCCTGTACTGTGGTTACAGAGATGGTAAGTGGGGTAAGAATTGAGCAGACTTGCAGCGCCTACATATGTCCCTACTCACTATCCCTCTAGCAGCAGGTCTGGGCAGTGCACAATAGAAAGGGTATTAATTGTGAACATGTGATCACCAGGGATCCCGGTTTTCACTGATCTTCAAAAAAATCCCCAATTTTCAGGTAAAAAAAAGTAACCCCAAATCCATATTTTCCCATGATTTCAATGAAACACCACTAATATGTCAATTTCATAGATTTCATAGACATTAGGGCTGGAAGGGACCTCAAAAGATCATCGAGTCCAGCCCCCCACACAAAGGGCAGGAAGTCAGCTGCAGTCATAGGATCCCAGCAAGGTAAGCATCCAATTTGCTCTTGAAGGTGTTCAATGTAGGTGCTTGAACCACCTCCGATGGCAGGCTGTTCCAGACCTTGGCGGCTCAGACAGTAAAGAAATTCTTCCTTATGTCCAGTCTGAAATGGTCTTGTAGTAGTTTGTGACCCTTCTACCTCATCATCCCTTGAGGAGCTCTGGTGAACAAACGTTCCCCCAGATACTCATGGTAACCCCTGATAAATTTATAGGTAGTCATCAGATCACCCCTGAGCCTGTGCTTTTCCAGGCTAAAGAGCCCCATGGCTCTCAGCCTGTCATCGTAAGGTCTGTTTTCCTGACCTCTGATCATGCAAGTGGCTCTTTTCTCAACTCTCTCAAGCTTCTCCACATCCTTTTCAAATTGTAGAGCCCAAAACTGGATTTGGTACTCCAGCTGCAGCCTCACCAAGGCCGAGTACAAGGGAAGAATGACGTCCTGGGATTTGCTTAAGAAGCATCTATGGATGCAAGCCAGTGTTTTGGTCACTTTACTAGCTGCAGCATCACAATGCAGGCTCATGTTCATCTTGTGGTCAATGATGACACCCAAGTCTCTTTCTTCCGTAGTGCTAGCCAGCGTAGCACTGCCGAGCCTATAAGGATGCTGCAAGTTTTTCTTCCCAAGGTGGAGAACCTTGCATTTTTCAGTGTTAAACACCATCAGGTTCTCATCCACCCATTGCTGAGCCTGTCCAGGTCAGCCTGGAACACTTGCCTGCCTTCTGGCATGGATGCTTTGCCCCAAAGTTTGGTGTCATCGGCGAACTTGGCCAGTTCGCTCCTGACTCCAATGTCCACATCATTAACAAAGATGTTGAACAATATGGGCCCCCCCACTGATCACAGGACACCATGATGAGTGACTGCCATCAATTACTACTGGGTCTGACCACGGAGCCAATTTCCCAGCCAGCAGATCATGGTGGACCCAAGGCCACAATTGGACAGTTTCGCCAAGAGGTGATCATGGGGCTTTTTTGAAGTCAAGATATGTGACATCAATCTGTTCTCCCTTGTTCACGTGACAGGTCACCTGATTGTAGAAGGAAATGAGATTGGTCAAGCAAGACCTACCCGCAACAAACCCGTGCTGGCTATCCCTTAGGATGTTGGCATCGGCCAGTCCATTAAGGATGGCCTCTTTAATAAACTTTCTAAGATCTTCCCTGAGATAGAAGTCAGGCTGATGGGCCTATAGTAGGTATATACATATAGTGGTATTTCATTTTAATCACAAAAATGTAGATTTGGGTTGTTTTTTTTAACTGAAACTTGAGGGGTTTTTTAAATCAGAAAAAATGAGGATCCCTGCTGATTGCTAGCTCTTGTTAACCTTAACACAAACTAACATTCCATAAAATTAGCACCTGCTAACTAATGTGTAATCTTACCCTAATGCACCATGCAGCCCCTTGCAGGAATTTAACTAGAGTCTGGACAATCTGGATTGCAACCAAACATAACTAGGAGTCACATATCTGGGTGATCAAAACAGAATGTTCTAAAAATAATTTCCATGATTATTACATTAATTTTCACAGTTGCTGAGCATCTATCACATTTGCTGACTACAGTCAATTCCTTTATTTGTTCTTCAAGTGAAATTGAATGTTCACCTGATATGTAAAACCATCACATCTTTCCATTCCTGTGTTATGCTTGATTCAATTTTTCTATGTTGATAACGTCTAGGTGCAAGCATGCAAAAGGCGCAAGGCAGAATTGATCTAAGGTACATAGTGTTCTGTAAGCAACATAGTTTAGATAAGCAGCTAACATTCACCCTTTGCTGGGGGTGGCAAATCTTACACCAGGATCTGCCAATTTTAAACCATTCTGTATGTGCTGAATTTCTGTACTGTTATGGGTGTAGACTGATTTCCAGTCATCTATAAAAGTAACGTGTAATGTCTGTATGTGTAAAACCATGAAAACCAATATGTGAGAAACCATGTTGATTCAACAGATGCTACTGTTGATCAGTAGTTTTCAAAATCAGCTTTCATTTAGATATCTAGATATGAACTTAACTGTCTACAATAGTCATTTTACCAATATTTGTTACCCTAATATATGCTACAATTTCTTGTCAATAGAAAGTACTTTTTTTTTTACATTGGGCACATTTTGGTAATGCACCTGTGTCTTTCTTTGCATTTCGCAGGTAATCAGAATACGGTAAGTGCTACTACAATATTGATACTACTAAATAATAAATCAGGAAGAGAACAAATGGTTCTGACATACATTTTCAGAGAGTCATTGAGTTTTTTGTTTTAATTATTCTTTATCTCCCTCTACATTTGCAGTTTGATACACATCCAGAGTGAAAGTCCCTTTTGCCTTTCAACTTCCACTTTGATATGGCTCCAATTTCAGTTTTAGAAGAGATAATACAATGAATGGCTTCTTACTTTATTTTAAATTAGTAAAACAGCAGCAGTAAAAGAATGGCACCAAAGAGAGAAGAGGGAGGAAGCCTATTTTTTTATTTTTCAGGAGAAATGCCAGTTGCAGAGATCCCATTATATGAATGTATGAACTACCTCACAACTTAATATTCTCTCTAAAGCATGATAGATAAAACAAGCCAACATCGTCATCACAAAATGTCCTTCCATCTCATTAAGCTTTACTGTCAGATAAATATTATTTCAATTTTTATTATTTTTTTTTCCTGTGGAACAACCATCATCTAAATGGATGTTTTTATAATCGCTTTGGTAGGACTCAGGCCACAGATACACCTTCTTTATTGTTTGAAAAGGCACTTAACTGAGACTGGATATATAGGAAAAAGCCCTAATAATTTATGCACCTCATCAATGGTAACTTTAGTTCCTCTGAAATGTGTGCTATGTTTGTAGTTAATCATAATTTTTCTTATTAGAATTTTTGTGCCACAACATTAGATGCTTCTTTTTCTGTTCCTGTAATTGAACTCCTAACAGCAAAGTTTAAAAAGTTATTTCAAAGTTACATTATAGTGTTTTCCAGAATAAATATAATCAAATTGAATTTATGTAGAGTATTTCATTGCACAATGCCAATTAGTTGGGTTCTTTTAAGTCATTGAAGATGTAAACTCCTATGCAGCTATGGTTAAATGGCTACTTGAAAAAAAAATCCATGATTTCTGTGAAAATATTTTCCCATGGCCAATTTCTTGAAATAAATTAATTATAATGATTTTAAATGCCAAAATGCACCAAAAATGTTTACTAATCAAACTCTATGTAGTCTAGGAGCCCTGAATTCAGAGAGACCTAAACAAATTGGAGGATTGGACCAAAAGAAATCTCATGAGGTTCAAAAAGAAGAAGTGCAAAGTCCTGCACTTAGGACAATCCCATGCACAGTTACCGGGTGAGAACTCACTGGCTAAGCAACAGTTCTGCAGAAAAGGACTTGGGGGTTACAGTGGACAATAAGCTGAATATGAGCCAATAGTGGGCCTTTGTTGTAAAGAAAGCTAACAGCATACTGGGCTGCATTAGCAGGGTTCTTACCAGTAGATCAAGGAAAGTGATTCTTCCACTCCATTCAGCACTGGTGACACCACATCTGGAGTACTGTGTCCAGTTTTGGGCCCCACTACAGAAAGGATGTGGACAAATTGGACAGAATCCAACATAGGGCAACAAAAATGATTAAATGGCTGGAGAACATGACTGATGAGGAATAGAGAGAAGACTGTGGGGGTATTTAACATCAGCCTTCAACTACCTGAAGGGTAGTTCTAAAGAGGATGGAACTAAACTGTTCTAAGTGGTGGCAGATGACAGAACAAGGAGCAGTGGTTTGAAGTAGCAGCAAGGGAAGTTTAGGTTAGATATGAGTAAAACTTTTTCACAAGGAGGGTAGTAAAGCACTGGAACAGGTTACCCAGAGAGGTTGTGGCATTTCCATCCTTGGAGGTTTTTAAGACCTGGGTAGACAACGCTTTGGCTAGGATGGTTCTGTTGGGGGTGGTTCTGTTTTGAGCAGTGGGTTGAACTAAATGTTTTCCTGAGGTCCCAACCAACCCTAATTTCCTATGATTCAATGAATAATAACTTTCCATAAACATATCACCAATAACAAATCCTAGAATAACAGGTAATTAGTATTCAGCTAGTTCATTTATGTATATATAATATCTCTAAATATCAAAGTCCTGGGAATTAACTTTCATCACTTTGCTTCCATAGTGTCATTTTTCATGACCTTGACAAATGTTAGGCATACCTCCTAAGCTTTTCATCTTTTCTATCAGTCAGATGATTAGTTTCATCTATTTCATGGCACAAATCCACAGCTGGGGTGATTAAAGGCTAGTACATGTAGGTTAAAGCCAGAAGTATCATAGAATTGGATTGAAAAAGATATACCTGTAGATGCATGCATAAATTGATTTTAGTTGGAAACTAACAAAGTATCACTCTCCCTGTTTAAAAAACACTAACAAGCTTTTTCTTTTGGTCCAGATTTATAGCAGAGCATAAAGCAACAATGGAAACATTGTGAAATGAAAGTTCTGGCTTCAATTTCCATGAAAGTTCATGTTTGTAATTTTTTATAGTCTATGCAAAATAGTCTGAATAGGCTTTTTAGGGAGTTGTGCAGGCTGTAAACAATGAAATTCAGTATATATACCTATACATATATTTTTAAACAAGAATATGTTTGAGAAGCAGTATTTAGCACTTTCCAAGTAGAAAATGTATTACCTTAAATCAATAAGGAAAAGAAGACCATGCAACCATGCCAAATAGAATCATGAAACAATCTAACATCACAAACTTAAACTGAAAAACACAACAAAATAAAGTCTTTCTGTTTCATACCTAAATAAATTTCTGTAAAAACAGAGAGAAAACACAAGTTTAATGTATTATTTATGTAGAAAGTATTTTCTAAAATAATAAACAGAAATCCATGCAATAAGTTAAAAATTGTAGATTAATGGAGATATTCCCCCACATTTCTATATTTCATGTTGGCTCAAAGCACACTTTAGTGTGTCTCAAAAAGATGATTCATAAGGAAAATAACTGAGCTGTTCAAAGTATTTCCTGGATTTGCTTTTTACAAACATTGAAGGAAAATGTTTATTGTTTTCTTCCCTATGGCTTTAAGACCTCATCTTCGATTATACATAAGGGTTCAGTAAAATGTCATTCAAATGATTCATCTTTACTACCTAGGGCTGGATTCATCTGATGAAATTTACCTCTTCTTCTTCCGGACTTTCATGTGCTACAAAATAGGTGCATCTACATATGGACATTTATTGCACAGTAAGCAAAATTACTGTACAGTACAGGTGCACATCTCCATTTGCGTGCCTGTACTGCACAGTAAATATGGTGACTTATGCCAACTTGAGCATAAATTTGATACCTGCATTATGCAGGTATCAAATTTATACCTAATTAGTTACTGCACAGTAACACTGTGTGTATAGACTGACTTGGGAAAAAAATTAGTCTCAAGTCATTCTACACACACAAGGCTAAAGTGCTTTAACACCTGCATGTGTAGAAGCCAGCCTATTCCTGCTTACCACACAGTAACTTATTGTGCAGTAAATTTAAGCTTATGTAAATGCATGTGTAGACATGCCCAATATGTAAATTATCTAAGAGGACCTTTTTCAACTTTAGAAAACCACACAGGTTTCATAGAGTTTATCCAGCCGAACTGATATAATTTCAGACATTTTTAGGGATGATAATGTCACCCTTAGTTGCCTAAATTTTTCCACAAGATATTACTATTTTCAGATGCTTAAAACCTTCCAAAACTCTAACTGGTATGGCTGACATTTTCTTTAATAGCCTGAATAGCCTGTTGCAAGTTTCCCTCCACCCTTCTCCCTCAGCTGAAGTGGTTCTGGCATTCCTGATACTTGGCAGTGAATGGTCTTTGTGCCAAAGATGCACTTTTTCCCTCCCTGAAAAGAATCCACCCAAATCTGGCCAAGTTATAAGCTTTTAAAAAATATAGTTGATACACACATAGTAGAAACCTCTTTGATTTTAGCAGCTAAATACCCAGAAGGTGCTATCCCCTAAGATGTGCTCCCACTCATCTGTCAACCTCCATGTTTGCCTGGACAGAACTGGCTTCATTTATAGCTACTAGGTGCAGCTAAAATAAACATGAACCATACCTGCAAAAAATAGCTTGCCTTCAACTCATTGCTACAGGTACTCAGGGGGCTCATCTACACAAGACGTTTTAATGCGCAGTAGGCTATTCTACTGCACATTAAAGCAATGTGGCAAAAATCATGCTAATATCCTAATGCACAGAAGAACAGGCAACTGTGCATTACATGTTACTAAAAAGCATGCAATTGCATTACTACGCATTAGCACAGCCTAATGCACATTTATTTAGTACCTCACATTTAAAATACTAAATGTAATGTGCATGAGGAAAATCACATTAATTTGTGTGTAGACACACTCAGGTAGATTTTCTCTGTGGTCACTGAACCCATTTGTTTGCATCTAGGTGGAATAAGGTACTAAACTGAGAGTGGGAAATATTTCTTTCTTATACACTAAATAATTCTTCTGCTGGCATATAGGGTGCATAGTACAAGGATCTGAGTGATTTGAATGGGGGACAGAAGCTAGGCTGAGAGGAGAGAAAGCAGAAGGCTGGCACAAGCAATCTGACAAGCATGAATATAAAGGAGGAAGAAATCAAAACCAACTGTCAAAGGGAACAGGTGCTGGTGAGCATGGGAATCTAGACATTTGGCTGCAGAAGTACTGTGGATGGATATGGAAAATGCAGAGAACTGGATATTGCTTAGCTGGGGAGAACACTCAGATCAAATTCTTCTTCTCTAGGGGAGAATAAAAGTGTCTGACTGAAGAGACTGAGACAAGAGATCAAATCCTAGTCCACCTCAAATAAGCACTTGGCACTTTTTCTGCCTTTTGGAACCAATAAGCTGGTAGTTAGGGCACTTATTCAGGAAATGGAAAATTAGGCTGTAGGCCCTCCCCAACCAGAAGAGTTTAGAATCCACAAATAGCCCTAATCACTAGGCATTGTATTAGGTGAAATCAAAAACAACCTCCATTCTTCTTGTTGAACATGTGTCCCAGTGAGGAGGACACTGCCCTGGGAAAAGGAAGACGTAGGTTCTGACCCCTGCTTCCATCTTGCATTAAATAATAATTAGATAAAATACATGTGCTGCATCAAAGCTGACACTCTCCATAATGGAATGCATTCATTTTGCCTTTAAAAAATGTAAATTTGTTTGCTTAATGTCAAGAAAGTAGCAAAAAGGATAAAACCTGCTATTAACTCCTTTCATGTTCCAGCAGAGTCATAATTGAAGCATTTTGGTCCTGCAAAAGCTGGGTTTCTGCACTGGGCCTTGGCACAGGAAAAACTGAGCTATGGTCTGTGAACAGTGAAAAACTAATTGTTCCATTATCTGTACTCTAGTCTTTTGCCTTGATGAGCACTTAAAATTTTTACTTATAATCTGTTTTCTAATTAGCACTTCCCATAACACAGTGTCCTATGCTGAAAATGCCATTATTATTCTAACTTTTCAACAGACTTAAGCATTTTTTTTGCTGACTTATCTTTCTTGTTGGTTTACTTTCTTTTGCAACATGTTTAATGGCTAATTACCATTTTTGCTTTAATCTTAATTGCAACACATTTGGAGACATGTGTCATTAAGGCTGCAACAAATAAGCAGACATTTCCTCAGAACTGAATTTCAATTTTCCTTCACAGTTACATATATTTGATTAAAAAGGGTGTTCCTATTAGCAGTATATAGACCAAATAAAATACAGTGCATTTTTTTAATGAGTTATACACTAATTTGTATCAAAGGATATTTTCTGTGTATCAATTCTTTAAAGCAAGCAAACAACTTCTTTTCTTAGGAAAAAAATATTCACTCTATAATATAAAGCTGCTAAATATCAAATAAAGCAAACCTCAGCCCGACAGGAATATATTATACCTCCTTTTCCCTGATATAAACAATATGGGTAAGTGGATGCCAAAGCTGGCCCAATCCCTGGGAAGTCCCAATCATTTTGTTTGTCCCTACCTCATGTGTCATCCCACAATTTACTGGTTGAAGCAATAAATTTAGCATATATATATGTCCACCATAACCTTCCTAGACCCCATGTACACTATGAGCAACAGTGTGCTTATCTCTTGTCTACATCTAATAGAGCTGAGCAAAATTGCTGTCCTTGGGCCTATGGCCCTTTGTTAGTTAACCCCAGGTGAGAAAGGATGAAGCTCCTTCACTGGCTAACCAAAAAGGCAGATCTCACATGACCTTAAAACTGGCAGTAGCCATTTTACTTTGGCATCCTAGGGTACTCCTAGAAAACAGCATTCCTTACATTGAGGGAATAACAGTTCTACAGTGCCTTCAGCATGGCCCAGTTTGTAATAGACCTTGGTTCCATTTCAGTCATATGTTCAAGTTGATTTTAATAGACAGCAAGTATGAATTTGTATCTATGGAACTATGTGGTTTATAAATATCAAAAGATGCTTTAGGGAATATTGACAGGAGTAATTATAGTGAGAGTTGTAATATCCCGGGGGGAGCACTTGGAAACATCATGCCTTTAGGAGTTGGAATGGCTCCCAGAGAAACTTCAGATACAGGGTGAACACACTGGCTACATAGTTTGTCATTCTTTTACTGGGCAGGATGTGCACATATATCTCTGTGGCACTAGGGCTAGGGTCAGAAATTATACATAAACTGGTTTCAGAGATCTAAAGCCAGTTCAAATTTGTAACATAACAGAAGTTCAGTGCACATAAACCACTTTCCAAAGGGCTGAAACTGGTTTAAGATAAACCTAGATGGATGTAGTATCAGACTTAACTGATTAATTGAACTTCTGTCCCAGATCCATCCAAATTCAAGTTAACTCAAAGTTCCCCAGCATCCCAGAATGCCTTGTACCTCCCTCGCAATCTCTGCCTTCACAGGGTAAGCAGGCTAGCCTTGGCCTAAGCTGTCTGCTCCATCTGAGCAGGGAGGTATGCTGTAGGGCCCCCTGCTTCTGGTCTGGGCCACTGGAGCCATGTGGTTGCATTTCTGGAATTAAAAGTGAATGTCTGTTCACTTGCTTATCCATTCAATCTATGTAATTTAGGTTACCCTCCAAAAATTGACTCAATTCAACCTTAAGCTTTTTGACTGTCTGTATTTAGCCTAGAAGACATGACTGTGTCCTCTCTGTCTCTCTTAAAATCACTAATGGAATGGCAAGTCTCAGCATTCCCTTGTTCCTTTTGTAAACTAAGCAGAAACCAGAAAAAAAAAAAAACAGGCCCTAATCAGGAGTTGTGTTGATATATAAAAATATATCTCCAATACTAGTATATTAAACTCTGAAGGCTAAATAAAACTACTGTGCAACCAAAAGGGATGAGAGGTCCCTGACTTTTGCACGCAGATGTGGGGATGGCAAAAGAAAGACACATTTTTTAAAAACAAACACGTGGATCAGTCAATGTCCACCTGCCACTTAATGGTTACATTGCTTTAGTACTGTACTGAAACTGGGAGGCATGGCAGTCTATTCCTACAGTGAAGATCTACAGAGCTCCTTTCCAGCAGAAGAATTTTAAGTTCCATGACATTTTACTACCATCTATGAATTGTGTAGGACTATATGAAAATTACAACCCCAAACAGAAGCTGACTGGTACATTTGGCTTTATGTTGTTTCTGCTTTGAGTGTTACATTTTCTGCTTGCCAGACAGACTTTATGAAATAGTAAAATTCTCAGGACTGAAAATGGATGTTCTTGAGTGTAAAAATGCATATCATCATAGGAAAAAAAAGACATATGGTAGTTGTGCAGTACGACACTTACATTATTGCTGCATTTTATCACCTCAGAATGTGATATTTATATTGAATTAGCATTTATTAATTTAATTAATGTAAAATTAGTATTTATTTATGTTTATATTATGTTAGTGTTTAAAGGCTTACCTTGGGGAGTGGGCAATCCCTGAAACACAATATGTTATGCTGCTCATGCAAAGTTAGTGCAGTTATCACTTGTATGTAACAAACTGAACACAGCACATAGGTCTAAGAGAGGGAAATCAGAAAAGTGTTTCTGGATTTGGGATGTTTAGATGGATTTTAAGGATTAAAAGTTTATTGGATGGTTAAAGAGCTCATTCAGTGAAATTTCCCCTGTCACATACACACCTTTGTTACAATGAGACTATTCATGACATGAAGAAAGGCAAAACAAATGTAGCCCACAGCACATAGATGGAAAAGTCCAGGATCTGCCCAGACAGTAAATAAAACAGGAACGTTTTATTGTTTGCGCCTTAAAAATGTTAAAGGAAAATTTATAACCCAGACTGGCTGAAGTCTGAAGTGTAGGAAAGAAGACTAGGATGACGTTTGTAAAGAATGTTAAGTTGCCATTGGACATAAAAATGTAGGTATCTCTTCCTCCTCTAGATTTGCCACCTGTATTGAAAACTAAAGGTTATGTTTTTATACTATCAATACCAAGATTATTCTCCTAACCAGTCGAGTGCTACTGCAAAGTAGCCTTCTAAATTCAGTAGCGGAAGAAAGGGATATGAGTTGCTTCCCAATCAAGCTTGATAAATATATAGAGAGAACAGTATGATAGATATGGGGGTTTTTGAGGAAGTAGTCAGAGTATGTGATATGATGCTTCAAGTATTATCTACCTCTATGAAGGGACTCAAGAAATTTTGATCACCTTGAGATTTGTGTGCATATGTAGAAAGTGTTTGAAAGTGTAGAACTCCTTAACATTGCAGAAAATGAGGACATGATTTGGAGGCAGAGGTTGACACTAGAGAAAATGGTCTTAGGATGATATGTAGCTTTCCCTATGCTAGTGGGAGGTTGAGCATTTGAATAGTTCTGAATTGGGGTGATAGGCTTGCAGTAATTCAGGGTCCCTGAGTTTGTGTGTTGTAGATGGGCTTCAGTTCAGGTTACAGAGCATCCTGTGTCTGTCTATAAGGCCACAGTGGATATCCCTGATCCCTGAATAAGTTTGCCTCACTTGGTCACTTTTTTGCCTCTTGACTATTTGAAAGCCTTCATTATTTATGACACTGTATTGTATTGTATTGTATTGTACTGTACATATTTTTTAGCAATTATTCCAGATACCTACAATAAATCTGTAGGAGAAAATCGTTTTTTGACCCTTCTCTATATTACTTGGTTTCTAAGGGGGGTGAGGTTGGGTTTTTTTCCTTTCACATCCTGGACATTACCCATGGCTAGAAATAGGTGCTGGCTGGTGATCATTGCCACACATTCATGGATAGTGTGACTGGTAAATCTGGGGTCAGTCAGCATGATTTGGGGTCTGTTTAATTTGTTTTCTTCTTTGTCTGGGGGCTTGGGTGGGAGGTTGTGGTTTTTTTTTTTACCTTCCTCTTTAGTGTGGCATACTACAAGTTTGATTTATTTTGATACTAAAGTTACTAGTATTGTTATGGGGGCTTTACAGGGCATGGGAAAGATGGACTGAAAGTTCTTGTTACTTCTGGAGAAGCACTAGCTACATCATTTCCTGTAATTTATTAGAACTTGAAACTCTCCCTGATCCTGTGTGTGGCCCCTTATCAGTTCTATGTTCATCTTTTTCTCTGTAAAAGGAATACACGTCTTTGCACTGTTTGCTATATTCCACAGGAACGGTAAGGTAACTACAGATAAAATGAGGCAATGTGGACTCTAACACTTCTTGTGACATTCTAGGTTCATATATACATTTTAATTTACTTGCACAGGTCAGCATTGCACCACAAAGACAGTGAATCTATAACTCCACTCTCCATTTAAACAGTTAACACCTTACATGAGATACAGATTCAGAGTATGGTTCTCTCACTGAATTCTCTACAAAACCACTGAATATCAATTCTTCAGTCACTGTGATTCTATTATAGAAGTGGTACGAGTCTAGAATAAATATTATAATAGAAGAATGATTATAGTAACTCCTTTATAAGGATATTGTAATAGAATCAGCCTTATACCAGTATTGAAAGGCCTGCTTAATAATGACGAAGATACCTTACTGTGAAATATTCCTAAGTTTTTAACCTGATCACAATGGTGGCTACGCATTTTTTCTGAGTTACTGTTTTCAGGCCACAAGTTGGAATGTGTCCTGGCTTGTTTAGTGTTTTTATGCAGAGTTAAGTGATTTGTATAAAGTTGGGCAGTTTGCCTAAGCATTGCACATGCTCAATGGGTCCAAAGGGTGAAAGGTTACAGAGACCGTGAACCTTTAACCTACTATAATATAATAACCCAGTTTTTATGCTTAAGTGTGCCCAGTTGAGTCCAAGTTATATAACTTGATTTGGCTCAAAAATGCTAGTGAGTAGCTGTCACTTTCTCAGGGGTGATCAGTGATTTGATTGGAGAGCGGATGATTGATTGATAATTGACAGCACCTCTGTGGGCTCATCTACATGAGATTTTTACTGCTCCTTGGCCTAATAACACTGAGTAGTAGTGTGTCACAGCAAAAACTGTGCTAATAGCCTACTGCTCAGTGTTATTAGGCTTCTGTGCAGTAAGCATCACTAAAAACAATGTGCTGACACTACTTCACAGTAACTTTAGATACTGTGCATTTAATTAGTTCTTTATTAAGGAAGTACTAAACTAAATGTGCAGTATCTAAGACACACTAATGACCATGTAGACACACTCTGTGAGGAATGATTGCCTCAAAAGATGATTGACAGAGGTGGTATAATTGCAGGTTATAAGAAGGTTCGGGGGTGAGTGGGCAAATGGTTGAGGGCGAGTGTGATTTGACAGTTGTGGACAGTTGTACTTGTGTGGTGCATGTATGCCTGAGGCTGCACCTGTGAGTGCACCAGGACTACACCAGAGCCCACAAGGACTTTGTGAGTTGGATTAGTGTGGCTGCACAAATGGGGTATCTGAGGCTGACGGAGCCGGGAAAGAAAGAAAGAAAGAAGTAAGAAAACACTCACAAATATACACTGTATATACTGGGTTGATATCCATGTGATAAATTGGAAAGGTATATGATGTATGTATTTACTACATAAGTGGGCAATTTCTCTTGTCTGTAATGCTGCCATCATTAAATCCTAGGGCTCATTCTAATATTCCTACAGATCCACCATATTTAAATAATAGTGAAAATATTTTAGTCTTTTCTCCTTCAAGTTTCTGCTACTTAAATGAATCCTAGCCCAAAAGTAAGGATTTTGGCTCCTCAGCCAGTGCATTTCTTTTCTAAATGAAAAAAAAATCTGGATTTTTGAAGTCCAACATTTTATCTACCTGCAGGAGAACTATGACCCTGTACCATTGGAAAGGGAGACTCCCATTTTTATGACCTTGATATCACACTGGAGACATATTAAGGGATGAAGGGCTTTTCATATTTATAAGTTTTTATTCTGAGGCCTGAACAATTGGAATAATTGTCCTCAATTCACTAGTGTGCTAAAGCTTAGCATAAGATAAGGTCTAGGGTAAATTAAAGATGGCCAGTTCAGTCCCGATGGGACCAATAAACTAGTACTGTGTCTGGGAAAAACCATAGTCTGCACCATCTGTCAGGGGAGCTCCACTAGGAATAGATCTGGCGGCTTTTTTTTTGTCCCCTTTTATGCTAAAGAAGCCAATGTAAAATGACTTCAGGCTATTAGTGAATTAAGCCCATAAGTTGTCAGGGTAGCTAATGTTAAAGTGTCCAAGAAAGAATCATGTTACAGGTTTTGTAAACTCTCTACAGTATTCCTAAATATTCCTAGAAAAGCACTAAATGAATACATGGAAAACATAAGAATTATAGGAGCTATTGTACAGAAACATCTCATTTAGGATTTCTCAAATTTCCTGCCCACAAATACTCATAAATATGCACAAGAGAATGGGAAGATGGAAAGAAAGAAGGTAAAAGATGAAAGTAGAGCATGTATCTTCTTTAATTTACTTTATTACAGCATGAGCTACACAACTGTTGATTGGTGTTAGTGCTAAGCTTAAATTCAGAGCAGTTACACTTCAGGCCAGCAGGGGCCTGGGGGACTGAAAGGTAAGAATACCTCCCCATTCCCATTCCAGGCTTTCCTCCTGCCTCTGGGTCCCGCCTCTACCCCAGGCTCTTCCCCCCTCCCCCTCCCTGGGGCTCTTAACTCTCCTCCTCCATGCTTACTTGTGGATGTCTGCGCTGTCACAGGGCAGCAGGTCAGGAAAAGTTAACCTGCCTTGTGGCCACCACTGCTGGGCTGAGCCTGCCTAGACAGCAACAGTGGTAGGAGTGCTGGTGGCCCACCTAACAAGCAGGTTAACCCTTCCCTGCCTGGTCCCCCAGGTTAGACAGCATGGGCATACATAAGTAAGTGGGAGCAGGGGTACAGTGATTGGGGATCTGGTATGCTGAAGAGGATGGGAGAGGGGAAGCGGGAAGTGGGCCCGATCTGTGCCAGCAGGAGAAACAGGGCTACACCTTAGTGTAACACTGTCTAGATAGCATGGGTCAGAGATAATCCTGCCCTGGAATGGCATAACTTTGAGTTGCCTAACAAATGCATACAATTAGTTTCAGATGTTAATGTGCAGATAATCTAGGTGTTGAAAGTTCCAGAAGTCATCCAAAATTACCATGCAAGAAGGCCCTTAAATGAGAAAGAAAACCAAGGGATAAGGCTTGGGTGAGGGTGGTTTTCTGTTCTCTGGAATTCTCCTGGACAGATGCTTACTTAGGGTTTTTTTCAGAATGTAAAAGTGTGAACAGGCATCAAGTAGAAGGATCTGACACAAATTCAGATAGGAATAGATGTGCAGCTTCAGTTGGCAGAATGCTGTGAAGACAAAACAGTCCTGCTCCAAAGTTGCTCTTACATTCCATTCAATAGATTGAGACTGTAACCTAAAAACTGCACATTATATACTTATTATGTGTACTTAAAACTATTAGCCTAAATTGTAAAAGTTCATTTTGATGTTTTGTTGTATAATTGATATGATTTAGTTTGTTTACTTTTTTAATAATACATTTTTGCAAGATGGATTATTCATGACAAATAGCAGTTGTGGTGGTAGCCATACTGAGTCTTGTCAAATTAGCAGCAGAACATCTAATGGCCTTTATTGTATTTGAATTATTGGAAATTTCTCAGTTGACATGCACGTATGTTATGACTAGTACTAAAAGAAACAGATCCTGTGTGACTGAAATATAGGCTACATACAGACATTCAGGTTCTCCTAGGAGAGCTGCTGCTTCCCCAGAGGTATTCAAGATTTTTCCCCCAGAGCAAAAATGGCTATTCTGGGAGAAAAAATAACTCAAGAACAACCCAAGTGAAATGGCTCCCAGGTGAATATTTCTCAGGAGACCAAATGTCTGTGGAGATACCAGTCACTAAAAAGCAGCAGAGCAGTCCGCAGGAATCCCAGTGAACTTTGCTATGTATCCACACCCCCACCACTGCCCCCCAAACACACACACGGGTCCAGGGATAGAGTATGTCAATCCCAGCCAAGTAGGGAGCAGAACGTGCCCCCTAAGTGCTTTGGGCTGTAAAAACCCAGTGCTGAAGCACTTGGGCAGTGTGTTCTGCTCCTGGCTTTTTTGTTCCATCTTTTTCAGCTGCAGCCAACCTTGCTGTGAACTTGAATGGCTCAGAGTATACTCAGATCAGAGCAGAACTGAGGCACCCCACCCCCCAAATCAACTGGACCCAGCTGATCCCAGCATCTTCCCCTCTCCCCACTCCCTCGGACTGTAGCACTTCATACTGGGAAGCACCCTGTCTCTCCACAACTGAGCTGGAACACAGCACAGAGAATTCAGGGCTGGAAGGCTGTGTATGGGGCAAGCACAGACCTCCCCATCCCACTTCACTGGCCTGGCACATCCTCCACCCCACATCACTAACTCTAAAGACCCTGCACATCCTACCCTCCACTGACCTGACAGACCTCACACTCCCTGCTCAGACTGCAGCATTTGATGCTCCAGAGGCACTTGACAGGCCATTGCCAGTACCACAGGCTGTCTGCTGCTCAGCTTGAATGTCTGCACAGAGCTCTCCAGGTAAGTTTTTTTCTACTGGGAAAACATATTGGGGAGGATTCTCTCAGGTTATTTGAATGTGTGCATACAGCCACAGATGTCATTGTATGTGTGTGTGTCCTTTCATTTCAATGAGCATAAAAACAAGGTAAATCAATGCGAGAAATCAATCCTGTGAAGTGCTGAACAAGAGCAATGGCTAAATGTCTAGTTGGCAGCTCTATCAAGTAGAGTGCCCCAGGGGCTGGTCCTGGGGCTGGTTTTGTTCGATATCTTCATCAATGACTGGGAAACTGGAATGGATTGCACCCTCAGCAAATTCACAGATGACTTCAAGCTGGCGGGAGCAGTAGCTTTACTGGGGGTTAGGGCTAGGATTTAGAGTGACCTAGACAAATTGGAGAACTGGGTCAAAAGAAATCTTGTGAGGTCCAACAAGGACAAGTGCAAATTACTGCACTTAGGATGGAAGAATCCCATATGCCGGCATAGGCTGGTGACAAACTGACTAACCAGCAGAAAAGAACATGGGGCTCACAGTGGACAATAAAATGAATATGTAATAGTATGTCCCTGTTGCCAGAAAGGCTAAGAACATACTGGGCTGCATTAGTAGGAATGGTGCCAGCAGATCAAGGAAAATTCTTCCCCTCTATTCCCAGCAGATCTATATCCCTCTGTTTGGCACTGGTGAGGCCATATCTGGAGTACTGTGTCCAGTTTTGTGCTCCCTATTACAGAAAGGATGTGAACATGTTGGAGAGAATCCAATGAAGGGAAACAAAAATGGTTAGGGGGATGGGACACATAACTTATGAGGAGAGACTGGGGGAACTGGACTTATTTAGCATGCAGAAGAGAAGGCTGAGCAGGGACTTGATAGCCACCTTTAATGACCCAAAGGGTGGTTCCAAAGAGGATGAAGTAAGCTATTCTCACTGGTGACAGATGGCAGAAGAAGGATCAATGGTCTCAAGTTGCAGTAAGGGAGGATTACGTTGGATATCAGGAAAAACCTTCCCACTAGGAGGGTGGTAAAGTACTATAATGGGTTGTCTAGGTGTGGAATCTCCATCCTTGAAGGTTTTTAAGGCCTGGCTCAACTAAGCCTTGGCTGAAATGGTTTAATTGGGGATGGTCCTGCTTTGAGCAGGGTGTTGGACTAGATGACCATTTGTAGTCCCTTCCAACCCTAATTTTCTATGACTCTATAGTTTGAAGATCAACTTCAGTTCCATTAATTAAAAATTGAAGGTCCTCAGCATCTTGCATGATCCCTGTATGAAGGCTACATTTTCAATAGAACTCAATTAGCATATAATAACATAGTTGTAGTGGTCAAAATGTGAAAAGTACTCATTGCCCATGAAAAGCACAAGCAGCTGCTGGGTTTTGGGTATTTTGAAAGTCTGAGAACTTCATACCATTGATAAAACAAGAGCTGAACTCTCTTAAATAATTGCTTACTTATTGAGGCAAATGCAATGTATTATGTATTGAAAACTTCTCCAAACCTGACTCTCTCTGAAGGGACACTACTTGAAAATGCCTTGTGATTAGTATAACCTACACTTTACTGGAAAGGCTTCTCCTTCTTAGAAGAACTAACTATGGAATTACAGTGAGGACAGACTATCAAAATCTATTGGTAGTTTAGATTACATCACATTATATTGTAATATGGATTCAGTCCATAAATTAAAACTAATAAAAGTGACAGACTACAGAGAAGGTGTTGACCATTAACTAAAATAATAAAGCAAACATTACACTCAACTGTCTTTCATGAATGATGAATTTTCTGCAACCATATTCCCCAAAGGGGGGAAAATGCTTTCTTAACTAATCAAGAATTTTTTTATTAATTATTATTCTAACAACCTTTTATATGAACCGTTATACTGAACTGTAGGTGGGAAAATGTTATTTATCTTTATTTGCAAAGCAATATTCATCTTTAACTAATGCTTTGACTTAAATTAGATTTGCTCAAAAATACTATACAGTTTGTCCCCCTTTTTTTTTTTTTTTTAAATCAATGAGTAATTAAAATATACTTCCATCAGAAAGGCTACCACAAGAGTCTGTTAAATGCATCCTCATTAAAAACCTCAACAGAAAACAGAAACAAACAAGTCATGGATTCCAAAATAAGTAAAAATTGTCATTCTGGCACTCAAAAAATAATATAAAGAATGTCACTGAATTAGAGTTATAATTAAAGTAAAAAAAATTAAATGCAGAAAAACTGACTGAAGTTAATCAGGGCCGCTTAACAGCCATATGCACCTCTTTTTCTCTTTTGCATAAAAGATGGTTTTGTTAGCAAAGTGATTTTATAATATTCACTCTGATTAATAACTATACTTCTTTAGTAAATGCATAAACAAAGTTCATTTCACATTAGAGGCAGCCTAAGGGATAATTGGCTGGTCACTTTAAAAGCTCTGTTTGAGAAAATGAAGAACTAATAATGCTATTGGAAGAGTGAAATGAGTTCAGACAACTGACAGAAATGCTTTCTAAAGTTAATTATGTTTGGTTTTCCCTCTCCCTTGGTGTTCATTACCTTTAAATGGAGCCACACATTGGCAGAAGTAATTACCAGGTTGGTCAATGCAGGTGGCTCCACTCTTGCAGGGAAAAGAAGCACACTCATCTATATCTGTTTCACATCTTGCACCTTGAAGAGATAATAAAAGATCTGAAGATTTAGTAAGACAAGCAGATGCCAATTTATAATTCTTCAATTTGTACTTTAAGAATCATAAGCCCTTTGTGATGAGAAATAAGTATAAATCAGCCAAATAAGGACCCCACACACATAAGTGTCTGAGTCCATTTATTTTACCTTACCGTAAACATGCAACAACTACTTTCTGAATTACTAAACGCAGACTAATCTTCTTTAGGTGTGGAAGCATTCAAGGCCTGTTTAGATGTGACCTAATTTATCTTGTGTTGTTTAGTTTACAGATGGAGTTGGTGTTCCAGTTTGCTGGAATGCAAATGAAACATTATGCTAAGGCAGATAAAGAGCAATGAGAAGGAAGCAGCAGCAAATTAGTCAGTAACATCTTAATGCATACCTTGTGGGTTACCTTATCATAGAAAACATGATTCTCTGTTGATCCTACTCACCTGTGAAGCCAGGTAGACAGATGCATTCATATCCATTGATAAGGTCTATACAGGTTGCATTGTGGGTACAGGGTGATGAGTGACATTCATTTACATTGATTTCACAAGTTGTTCCTATGAATTAATGAGACAGCATAGGGGAAAAGAAAATTATAAATAAATGCATTTATTTTACATTAATAATTGGCCTACTTGGAAACTGCTTTCAAAAACATTACATCTTGAGCTTGTATTTCTAAATTAGTATGTCAATATTTTACTCTTTGAGATATTCATCAATTTTCCAAAACCAAAAAAAAATCTTCACTGTCACTGAATTGATTCTTATGACTTAAGGCAGGCAATTTCCTTACAAATTTATATCAATAGAGAGAGAGTAGAACGCAAATGACATTGAAATATAATAGACTGCATTTACTATGACTTAAAAGGAAATCTCCCTTCTGTTCTTGATAAGGCAGGAAGCCAAGTCTGACATAATGGAGAAAGAAATGTGATGTACACAAAAAGGTTAATCTGGAGTATAATTAACTATAGGTAATAATCAACATAGGGAATTGAAGTATAACACATGTTGTATGACATTTCTTTTCAAAATTAATTTCTTATCATTTAAATAACATAAAATGAAAAATGACAGCAATTTAAAGAACTTTGAAAATTTTAAACTATTCTGAAAAATAGCAGCATCAATTGCATCAGTTTTGACTGTAACTGGTAGTCAATGACTAAGATTTTTCCCAAATGAATGGTGTTAAAACAAATGTAACAAAAAATGTCATGCAATGTAAAGGTCTGCATTATTGAAGTCTTGTTAATATAGTCAACATACTTATTTCCAATCCCCAAATATAAATTAAAAGAGTAAAATAACTTCATTATGCTATCCAGTCTAAGTCACTACACAAGCACTAATAATTGTACATAGGCTCTGAGTGTAAAGCAATCTATTCCAACAAAAGTCTGTTTTACATTTTTACCCAATTACATCAAAACTGCCAGCAGATTCATACCTTTGAAGAAAAATAGTGAATGTCATATGATAAATGTCATTGCTTCCAGCTGGTCCATTTATAACTCCTAAATTCCCAGCCACCAGTAAATGCCTGTTTTTACAAAACTATGAAGGTACAGCAAGGTGACATTGTTGAGAATGTATTCATGCTAAACTTAAATTTTTAAAATCCCAGTGGAAGTTACAATTTACACACACACACACACACACTTTCTGCCTAAGTTTTAACTTATACATATGGAGTAATACCACTTGTGAGCTTTTAAAAGTAGAAATGTTCTGCAAATTCTTTGTTACCTTGAAATCCATCATAGCAGAGGCAGCTGAAAGCATTGAGATGATCAACACAAGTGGCACTGTTGTGACAGGGGTCACTCAAACACTCATCCACCTCAATCTCACAGTTATTACCTGGAAATAAGTGAAGGATTCACTTCATTAGAAACATGTCATTGGTGAGTCACTGGTGCAAGCAGCAAAAACAAAATCAAATAACCAAGGTTATGTACAGAGAAGTTTTACCAATGAACCTCAGATTGTCTTCAGAGACTTCACGTTTTTGCAAATTGTCTTCAGAGATTTCACTTTTTTGCTTAAAGAACTAGATACATTTATAGTGTTATCTCATATCATCTTTTAGTATCTCTTGGGGGTTTACTGACCCAAAAAGAAGTCTCAGTATTGTCTGAGGGTCAATCATGAGTTTCTCCAATATACAACAGGCAATATATGATTCCAAGATATAAGGCCAGAAAGAAACATTATTATCATTGCACCTTCTTGTTTGAAGGTAAAATTTCTTTCTGGGGGAGGGCAAAAGGAAGTGAAAAAAGGGGCCAGGTGATTTTGATTTTTTTTCAGCTTCCATACATGTTGAAGTTCACAAAATTATAAAGACCATTATCAGATTGTGTTCCCTAAGCAGGTACTTGTAGATTTTGATTAAATTTTGGCCATGCATTACGAAGATCTTTCCTAAATGTTTATGACACAGAACTTCAGAGGTCATATGAGAAAATTTACTAAATATTTCAAACAAAGGTTTAAGGTTATTTTAAATGGCGGGAGGGGGGAGGTTGTGTATGTGGGTTTTTTTTTCCTTTGAAACTTATATTCTAAAGAGATATTCAAGTTCATTTGATGAGAGGTGGAAGATGGTGGTATGCAAAAAACACCTCTGTAAATTAAATAATCAAGAGCAAGAGATGCTCATTCTTAATGTTCTAGGAATCTTTGGATGTATTTATTTGCATATATCTGTGAGATCTTACTAGCTAACCTTTTTTTTCTAAACTTCACTGTCATTGACCTTTTAAAAATAACGACAACGATTCTGACTCTAAGAAGTTTCCTACATTATTCAGAAAATCAGAAGCCAAGGTTATTATAGGCAGAGATATGCAAAATTGGTGTAAGGGTCTCAACAAAATTAATGTAAATTGAAGAGGCTATTCTCGTTTCCTGTTCTGTAATGCAAATGCATTACAGTTGAATAAAACTGAACTACGTCAATATATGGTAACATAAAATGGTGTGGATACTTTACTCTGTAAGTGCTAAATGCAAACAACCCATACTCCAGTAGTCTGAATTCAAACTTTTTAAGAACAGTAACTTAAATATGTATTATATTATTTTAATTATTCATTGATGTTATCAGTCATCATATTTGAAAGATATCCAAATATTTTGTAATGGTTAAATGATTCTAAAGATCCATTTCTTCCTTCACTTGCATTCATTTTTTCTGCCTTAGGGAATTCCAGTATTTTACTGGACTCTTATCTCCACCCATTTTAGCATAAATTCAGCCCAATGCAATCGATAAGATAGCAATCAGTTCTAAATAACAGTCAATAATGCTTACAGATAGTGTGTAACAAGTCCCTCAGAACTAGCATGGTTTACTGACTAAATTTAAATTGCAGAAATGTAAAATGTAATGTATTTACACAGTGAAATAAAATATTTCCAATGCATGATTCGTAAATAAATAAATAAATAAATCTCAACACTTTGTTTTATATTTGTGCATTTTTATGAAAACAAAACAAATAATCCCCAAACAACATCAAGTGGTTGTCTTGGATTTTTTAACAAGTTAAGGCTAAAAATCTCAGCATGCACCTGATTTTTTTCCATGTTACTTATCTATAATGTATATTTAAAGAACACACACATCAGGGCCCAATGAAGGCTCTACGTCTATGCAGAAGAAAGGTTTGATCATTGCTGAAGAACAACCCTTTTTTGACTTACAGATCTTAGTTATAACAGTTCTACTAGGATCATAGGAAAATAAGGCTGGAAGGGACCTCATAAGGTCATCTAGTCCAGGCCCCTGCTCAAGGTGGGATCGTCCCTGACTAAAACCATCCCAGCCAAGCGTCTGTCCAACCTGCTCTTGAAAATTTCCAGGGACAGAGATTTCACAACTCCTCTAAGTAGCCTGTTCCAATACTTGACCACTTTCATAGTCAGAAAGTTTCACCTAATCTCCAACCTGAACTTCTTTCGCAGCAGGTTGAGGCCATTGCTCCTAGTCCTGTCCCATACAGGCACAGAGAGAAAAGCCCATTCTTTCTATAATTGCCTGTCAGGTATTTGAAGACTTATCGACTCTCACCACAATCTTCTCTTCCCCAGACTAATCAAAGATTCTCTTTGATTCTATAATTGTTTATGGCAATCAAAGTTGGGATTATATGAATTTGTACCAAGAAAGGGAATGGGTTTAGAGTATGTTTACATTCCATTCTGGAGCTGTGACTGCTGTTCAGGTAGACATATCTGGATTAACTTTAATTGTCTAATAATGTTTCGGATAACAATTTAGCCGTGATAGCTCAGAACCTGCTGTATAAAGCTTTCTGGGACCTCAGTATGTATTCAGAAAGCTGAAGTCTATGTTGCTTTGGCTTCATTGTTCTTGGTATCTGAGACAGCTAGATTAAAGCTAGCTTGCATATCTCTATCTGAGCTGCAATCATATGTCTTGATTAAAGTGCAGACATACAGAGACACAATATCTAAATTGAGACAGAGCAACAATTACTGAGTTACTTCTCCTGAAGTTTGTAGTTTGTGTACCTGAGTAGGCCTATGTACCATTAAGAAGCTGCTTTCACCTAAATCAGTCTAATAGTGCTAAATTGGTCTATTACTAGGTCTGAATTACCTTGTTTTCTTTGGTTAATATCACCTTAAAAAGTTTTAACCAACACATGCCCAACAAATTCTTTGATGTGGTACTTGAAGGAGAAATAGCATACTACTGCATAAACTTTTTTTTTCTTTTTATCTTATATTACATTTGAAATATGGTCAGGTTTGAACTCACCTATAAAACCAGGTGCACAGAAACAGAGAAAGCCATCTAATTCATCTTTGCAGATGCTTTGGGGTCCACAAGGTTGTGATAGACAGTCATCCATATCCACTTCACAAAACTGTCCAGTATATCCTACCAAAAGAAAAAAGCCAAATATAAATTAATATTAAAGCAAAATGCAGATAGGATCAGACAACAAACACAACTGAGATGCCAGACATGTTCTTTTTTGTTTTCTCAAGTGGCTCTTTGTTCAGTTCTTTTATATTTATTCTATGGCATCATGTTTTGTAGTTTAAGCACTTTAATCCAAAAGATTGCACATACTTTACAAAATATTCAGTATAATGCAACTTACAAAGATGTATGGTTGCAGCTAATACGAAGTTAAGTTGAGTGCTACTAGAACACTGTTGGCAAGAAGTTTATGGAGTCTCAACTTCTCCAAGAGGTCTTATGAAACACTTGCAATGAAAAGAACAGTATTGATTCTTGTAGGACTCCACAAATAAAGGCTTTGTTGATTATCATTTTTAGAGTTCTTAGATTAATACAGGATTTTAGCATAGGACATTTCATAAAAACTAATTATTTATAAACATACCCACACACATTTACTATTTAATACAGTGTGTGTGTGTGTGTGTGTGTGTGTGTGTGTGTGTGTGTGTGTGTGTGTGTGTGTGTGTGTGTGTGTGTGTGTGTAAAAAATTAAGGAACTTGTTTTTAATGGAGAGAAGAAATTCTGACAGGTTTAGCTATAGACCTCCATTATTTCTTGAGCTGAGCAATGCACAGGTAATCAGGAATATATAGTGTCCCGAGTGCCCTCAGCTGCTACTACATTCTCTATAATTAACTAGAATCTATCTGCGCATGCATGTGCCGCACATTTATTTTTCCAAGTGCAGACATAAGGACAATTTCTAATGATCATGGTCAATCCACCAATTCAAAGAAACATGCCTTTCTTAATACCAAAGACATTTATTTTCATTTTAACTAACAGTGCTATTATAATGAGGGTACAGTCATTTAAAAATCAAGAGCTAAGTATGTATATACAGTGAGAATCTAAGCCTCTCAGTTGATATCTATCTAGACATATACATGCCACGCTTCAAACTTTAGATGTTTTTGTTATAATCATAGTTATAGCATGGGTTTCTTTGAAGTGGGAATAACATATATATATATATTTACACCCCCCCATACATATATATATATCCACTTGCACAATATGCAAAATGTGCTAGCAGAATTTTCCGGGACTGCCCCAGCTCCAGTGAAAAGTCCCTCATTTCACTTTCCAGTAGAGATGCAGAGAGATGGGCTAGGACCCTGGATTCATTACTACTTAACAATTGTATTGTGAGAAAAACTAGAGGTCTAAACCTAGTTATGGCCTACTGTAGAAGGCTGGGTTGACTTCCTGGTTTAACCCTGCTAAGCTTGGGAAACAATTTAGATCAAGATCTGATGAAAAAAGAACTGAGAATGTGTAAAATAGAAAGTTGCTGAAATGGAAGAGAAAAGATAATAAAAAATGTGAGAATTAATGTAAGGGATTAATGAATGGAGGAGAGGCTACCAGCCAAGAGTGATAGTAGTGTATGACAAAAATTGGAAATCTGACGACATTATGATAATAAATCCTGACATTTAGGAAGACTATTTTGAAGAATTTCTAAATGTAGAGTATGAAATGAAGGAAGGGTTATTGAATATCAGAATGCTAAATTTGAAATAGTAGAACCTTTGCTAAAGGAGATACAAATCCCTGTTAAAGAGTTCCTAAATAATAAGGCACCAGAGATAGACAGCCAAATACCTGAAATTTAGATTTGAAGCATTAAGCACCATCTTCACTAAGTGAATCAAAAAATCTGGAGAGGGGAACAAATGCCTAAGTGATGGAAGAAGGCAATAACACGCCCTGTTTTCAAGAAGGGTGATGAAAGAAAGTATAACAACTATTGGGGTATCTCTTTTAATACACAATGTACAATTTTTTTGTTCCTCAACTGCTGCTAAATTGACTGCTCCCATATGCACATGAAATTGTGAGAGTTTACCAGTGTGGGTTAGAATAAGATACATCATCTTGTGATCAGATATTTTAAATTAAATTATTTCTAGAACAGAAATGGGGAGTTGTGAAAGATATACATCAATGTTACATAACCTTTGTCAAAGTTTATGACAGTATTAGAAGAAAGTAACTGTAGTCAGCAGCAAAATATCTGGAAAGACACTAAGATCCAGGTCTACAACATAGTTATCATCCCCACTCTTCTCTATGGATATGAAACCTGGGTGACCAACCATTCTCATCTCAAGTGTGTGGAGGCGTAGCATCCAAAAATTCCACTAAAAATCCTTCACATCAAATAAGATCACACAAGCATCAGCATCCTTGCTGAAGTCCATGTTACAAGCATTGAGTTGGTTATCCTCAAGCACCAACTTTGCTGGACTGGACATAGCATGTATATGCCCACCTCTCAACTCCCAAAACAAGTGCTCTGTTCCCAGATAAGTTGCTGTTTGAGATCTTGTGGTGACCAAAATGCTACAAGTACATAATGAAAGCATACTTCAAGAAAACAGACACCAACATGAAGAGCTGGGAGGATCTGGCTGCTAACTGAGATGTTTCACCACCTCAGTCAACTGCTAGCCTGCTTCATGGTAAACTGTCTTGCCTTCAAATCACAGAAGATAAAGCAGAGGAAAGAAAAGGAGAGAAATCCCTGCCTATGACCTCTCCCCCCTCTGGAAAGACCTGTACCTTCTGTGGATGGATCTGTGGCTGAAGGATTGGACTCTTAAGTCACCTTAAGACCCGTCAATGAGTCATGGTAAAGATCCTTCTCAAACAAGGAATTGCTGACAACAAAGTATAGTAAATTATAGTGGGTTTCAGAAAACTGATATGCCTTACTAAGATCATGGACTCAATAGAGACATTTGATTTATGACACATTACAACCTGCCTGACATCTGATTCACCAGGTACCTGCCAGACCTGACCCTGTACCCTTTTATTTTCCCTCTTCCTTCCCTCCCCATTCTTTTCTACCTAATTTCCAGCTATTTACTTTTTCGCAGACAGCTTCTTTTCTACCTTGGAAAACTGCTACTGTAAAATCTCTTTTACTTACCTTCTCCCTTGTTTCTCCCCTCCCTTCCCTGCTGTACCTTTTGTTTTCCTAATTTCCACCTATATACATTCTCACTGACATCCCATCACACTTTTAGCTTCTTTCATTCTTTGGAGTCTCAGAACAGCAGAGACTTCCTATGCCTGAAGAAGGGTGATTGCACTCAAAAGCTTGCATAGAACTTTTTTCCAACTACTCAGTTTGTCTAATACAAGATACCACCTCTACCCAAAGAAACTTGTCTTACTAAGATCAGGTATTCAGGTTATATCCATATTGTTTTAGAGGCAAAGGGAATCATAACACATGGTAGAAGTAATAGCTTTCATTAGACCAACTAGATTATTCAAAAAAATATATATATCTTTCAAGAATTTTACTAAGATCAAGCAGTTATGTAAGAATTGAGGAATGCTGTGAAAATAGCATGACCTAATAAAAATCACTGGCAGAATCAAACTGTCACTGATGCTTTTCTGATTGATGCTTGAGAAGGTCATAAGTGCCACTGAAGAAAGAAAAGGTTTGCAGACTGCACCAGGTATTTTTGAATGCCGATGGTATTTCCCTAGAAGGAGAGGAAATGGAAACAGTTCAAAAGAATACAGGAATCATAGAGTTAAATTCTGAAGTCTGGCTTGCCATCAACATCAGCAAGACATGATAACATCCAGAAATAATCTGAAGACCACAGGAAGTTAAGGATTGGGAATGGCAACATGAAAGTGGTAGAGAGATTTAAATACTTAGGAACACTGAGGAAAATCAAATAACTGAAGAAACCAAGGCAAGAACTTACAGTGCTAATATATGCCTGTGTAGCCTGCATTAAATAATGGCATCAAGGAAATCTAAAGAAACCTTAGAAACCATCTTTATAGTACACTTGTTCAACCTGTCCTTGTATATGGTAGTAAATCCCGGACTCTGACGAAGGTACCATGCCGAGGGCTTTGCCGATTTGGACCTTAAAAACCTCCAGGGATGAAGATTCCACCAGCTCTCTGGGTAACTCATTCCAGTGCTTCACCACCCTCTTGTGAGAAAGTTTTTCCTAATATCCAACCTAAACTTCCCTTGCTACAATTTGAGATCATTGCTCCTTGTTCTGTCATCTGTCACCACAGAGAGCAATTTAGCTACCTGCTTTGAAACCACCCTTCGGGTAGTAAAAGGCTGCTATCAAATCCCCACTCAATCTTGCCTTCTTCCCACTAAATAAGTCTAGTTCCCTCAGTCTGTCCTTATAAGTCCTGTGCCCAAGCCCCCTAACCATTTTTGTTGCCCTCCAATGGACTCTCTCCGAGTTGTCCAAATCCTTTGTTACCTCTCAGCCCCGTGTTCACGGGGAACCCTGGCACAGGACACAGGCTGTCTGACTCACAAAGAATCCCCCCCTCCCCTCCTCTACCTAAACAAAACTGATTAAGATGCAGTGGGAGACACACCTAAAACCCTCCAGATAAGGGTGACAAGAGTGAAACAACTGCCCTAGGTCTCATTTGCATCCAAGATGGAACCAGATGACCATTCATTTACATGAGAGATGGAAAACAGAATGCCCGAAGCAGAGACCACAGTGAATCTGGGATCAGGGAAGCAGGAAATCTGTGCTTCAAACACTAATCAACCCACATTTACACACACCCAGCTCAGTATCTATCAGACCAGTTCTAATCTGGATTTACAAAGGACTTCCTCCCCACACACACACCCTTCTAAGCAGAAGTAAAGTTTAATAGGCATCTCAGGCTGTTCATTCCCTGGTCCTGCTATGGGAAGGCTATTTAAACTTGATTGGCTAAAACTTGGTTGCCAGGTTAGGAAATGATGAGACAAAGAGACCGAGTCAGAGGGGGTACAGGTAACATTTGAACAATGGTAAAGGGTTCATCACAGCATCTAGCCTGTCGGAGCCCTAATCACAAATGTTGTCATACTTTTCCTGGGATGACTGGTGGAAGTCCTCTCCACAAAAGTTATGAACACTCCAATAATTGTCTTAAGTCTGTTAAAAGACTATAGTAAGATCTGGAAAAGTCATGCTAAGATGAGGCTTGTTCACAAGTAAAAATCCAAAACCCTGATGCTGCAAGCTATCTATTGTTTCTGAAGAAACCATGAGATATCCCATCAGTACATCTGCTATCCATAGGACTTTCAAGCTGGCTCCTAAGTGTCTGGTTACTCCCTAACCATATGTTTGTCCTGATTAGCAATCAGTTTTTTTGAGATGTTCCAAACCAGATAACCCCTTGTCAATAGAAAAGACAATTATTTATACTATTAAGAATGCTTGGAAGAAGCTAAACTGAGGGTATAAAAATCTGTAACAAGCAGCAAAGTGTGTGTGTGCTTCAAGAGGAGAACTTGCTCTCTCACACCACCCACTGTTCTTCTCTAGGGGCTGAAAGAAACAGATCATCTCCCTTCAAGGATCGCGCTGTGAACTTTACCTGTCAGCAAACAACCCGAGTGCCTTGGACTGGTGAGATCCCAGCACTCTCTGTCTCTCTTTTCTTTCTAGGCATAAATTTCTGAACTTGAACTGTATTAAATAAGTTTGAGCTAAGTTTCCCCAAATACTTAGAGAAACCAGGGTAATACTGTAATTGTTTGTGTTTGTTTTTCCTTTGCATGTCTATTACTACTAATGCCAATATATATTTCATATACTTAGCAATAAATAACATTTATAGTCAAACTGGTAGTAACTGGGTGTATTTTTCCTTTGGTACTTCTCCTTCCCCACTTGCTCTGCAGCAACACTTCTTTTACCTAAGTTAAAGATCCCTGTGAAGCCCAAAAATACTGTGGGGTCTGCTCATCAAGAGGCTAAAGATTGGGACGTGCTAAGTTTGAAACACATAAGGGGATCAGCTTGTACATGCTGATTGACCCAGTTTGACTTAGACGTGACCTAATGAACTGAATGCTGGCCCATGAGGGTGTCAGCTGCACACCCAGCTGGATTCAAAGGTATTCTGTTTAACTGTGTGCTTGTGTCTGACTGCAATTCATTGTTGCTCTGAAGAACTGATTCTTGGCATATGAGAGTGTCAGCCTGTTTATGCTGATCAACCCAGCCAGGTCAGGCGTGTCATGTTAATCTGTGTGTGTTTGTGTATGACTGATTTGGTGACTGGAGGAACCCAGCCCTATTGAAACTGAATCCTGAAAGATAGCTCCATTGGGGGTGAGGACTTGCAGAAGGGAGATATACAGCTCCGTATAGAAACGCAAGTAACACAAGCAGCACATTGATAGAATTACCAAGACCCTAGAAACATATCCCTAATAAATGAGCACACCCCAAGGTGATGGTAACACCTTTGTGTAGTGGGGGCCTAAAACAAGATGCAGGACTCCAGATTTGGCCTCTCCAGTGCTGAATAGAGGGGAATAATCACTTCCCTTGACCTACTGGCAGCATTTTTACCAATAAAGCCCAGTATGTCAATAGCCTTTTTGGCAACAAAGGCTCATGTTCAGCCCATTATCCACTGTAACCCCAGGTCCTTTTCCACAGAAAATGAAAACTAACTACCTACTTATGAGAATTCATCTCTTACATAAACAAAATGCAAAACAATTTATGCTACCCTACAAAAATAGTGTTTGGGGCCACAAATCTAATATTATATAGTTTGATTTTTCAGAATATTTGTAAACAAAACTGAGTCTGCAATAATACTTAAAATCATATTAACTCCCTGTGAAAAACCAATCAGCAGCTGCCTGTATATTTCACCCTATTGAAAGGTACTTTATAAGTGCTGGTAATACACATTTCACATTACAGTATTTAGAAGTATTTGTCAGAGCCTCCCCATTTACATTCTTCAAACATTTCTTTTTGACAGATCGAAATGCTTCCTGACAAAAGTGATTCTTACCAATCAGACTGTTTCACAAATTCTCCCAGGTGATCCTCACATTGTGATCCATCTGATATAGTCCATCTACACAATGATTTATGGAAATTTCAATACAATCTTTCTTATATACTATATGGCAGATATATATATGTAGCGTGGGTACACCCAGAGGTATGCCCTGTCTGCAGCTGTAAGGAATGGGGTGGTCAGGCAAGAGTGCTGTGAGAAGGGCCTGCCACTGGGGAGCAGTTTCCTCTTTTCTCTATACAGCCAGGCTGGGACAAAGCACTTAACTATCTACAAATTTATTGCTATACAAGATAAATAGACATTAAATATTTAGAGTAGAATTAGTATGTGCCACCTTACACAATAACCCACAATTAACATTGCACCATTTCAAGGAACAGCAACAAATAGAACCAAGGATTCACAGCGTAGGCAATAATTAACCCCCCTGCACAGATTAACATTAACACCCTGGAACAGGAAAGTCAAGCATCAGCACAATAAACACATATAAGCATTGACTTGGATAAAACAAGGTAAGTTGAGGTAGCACTATAATAGACATACACAGGCAACAATACAGGTAGGTTCAGATAATAGGCATTAAACATATACAAGTAATGAAGACAGGTAAACCCATATAAACCCCCTTAAGGAGTACCATAACTATATTATCATGTATAATATGAAGCAAACATCAGTCACATAATAAGGAGTACACTCAGCACCCAACAGGGTGTTTTCTGGAATCCCACCCCTTTAGGGCCCCGGGATGTGGACATGCCCCCTGCCCCCCCCCCCCGTCCAGCAGATCTGCTGTGCTGCAGTCCACAGTCCGGTTGGGAAGTTCCTCTCCCCTTTCAGAAAAGGGGCAGTGCCTGCTTTCCCCCAGTTTTTTCCCAATTGGAGAATTAGCTCTACCAATTGGAATCAAGGATTCTTGAGCCCCTAGGCACACTGGAGGTATGTCTGCCACATATGTCTGAAACTTTTTATTAAAGCCTTTCAATAAAAGCTATTGTCAGGGTCACACAAGGATTTGACATGCATTCATTCACTTCTGTGAGCAACTATTATATCTAACATTAGAAAAAATAAAATTAAAGAGATACAGTAAAGAGATTCAAGTTCAGGGCTAGAAAATCAAAACAGGGATAAAGGTTTTTGAACCATATCAGAATTTGGTGCAAATACTAAAAAAAGCCACAGGGAAAATTTGGTCTATCACTTAGATCCTTTAACTTTAACTGGTAGCCATCCTTGAATGCTAACCCTACTCAAAATTCTTGAGACTGATTTAACTGCAAAAAAAAGAAAAATAGAAAAAAAAAAGAATGTTTTAGGCACCTAGCTCCCAGAATGGAATCCAGACCCCATGTATAATGCCTCAGCTCCTTTATACAGCATACATGTAGGGTTAGGTGCCTGAGTATAGGACCAAAAACACTCAGCATACTCAATAGAGAAATGCCTCTCACTAAGCAACAGAAAATATTGAAACAAAGTTGTGTCTGGAAATCCCATCCTTGTCAGGTGTCTGATTTGGGGTAAGGAGAAACCACCTACTCATAATTCCCTATCTAGAATCATCTCCCATATACCTATAATCATACTTCCAAATAGAGGACACCCTTTTTGAACATAATATGAAAAGCTAAACCTTTACATAATTTAGGGCTTAGAGCACTCACCTTGGAAAACATGGGTTTAATGCCCTTCCTAGTCCAAGAGACAAACTTCAATATCCCACCTCCCAGGAGAGTATCCTAATTACCAGGCTACAGACAAACAGACAGATCTGGGATATGGTACACGCTATACCCATCCTACTGTAGAGTTGTGCTGCTGTGTAGAAAATAACTGATTCATTAAGACAGAAAAAAGAGAGTACAATAGGAGCTGTGGCTCAGTGGTCTAGTGGCTTGGCAATTCACATGAGAAAAGAAGCCGTGGGTTCTAGTTTCTCCTCTAAGGACTACTTGTCTAATTTATCTTATGTCTGTTTGATGTACTAAATATGTTTACACCTAAAAGCGCTGACTGAAGAGCTGTAATTCCCTAAAACTTCATGGGAATTTGTGTTTTGGAAACTGTAGTAATAACTTGTCAGATGTTTGGCTACTGAGAGCTACTTGAAGCTACATAAATCCCTATAGTCACAGTGTATTAGATAATAAAAAATACAATAAAACAAACCCCTTATTCTGGTGTGAGCAGCAGCATGCTTCACGTGAACAAATGAGTGGACATATGATAGGAGTGCATCAGGACAACTATATTAGCATGGTGCATCATGTGAATCAAATAACTAGTTGTATTCTGAGAAATATAGGGAAGACTCCTATTTCTCTTTACATGCCCGAATAGCAGTTTTTTTTGATAAGGTACTCTGGTACTCATGCAATTTGTAATCCTCCTTCCTATGCAGTATGGAATCATAAGCATCCATACAGCTACTGAGCACAGTAGGTGGCTCTGTAGTCTAAGGTAGGTTGGCCACTGGCACATCCCCAGAATACAGGACATCTCTTTGATGAAACACAGCCCGCCTCGGCCAATCATCAATGATGCGATGGAGCTGCCACCTACTTAGCCAATCAGCAGCAGCAAGGGGTGGGGCCACCTGACCCCTTCACCAATCAGCAGCAAGAGGAAAGAGGAAAGGGCACTCAAAGAAGCCACCTCCCTCCCTCCCTCCCTGGCTGGGAACTCTGCTCCTCTTGGCTGTGCATTACCTTCTTTCTAGACACAGTCAATAGACATACAAGGACAAATGATTGACATATATTTCCACCAAAGAACTGAAAAAAACAGGATTTTTGCAGTCTGTGCCTCATTTAAAAAAGGACAGAGTACAAAGGGTTTAAAAACAGGATGGTTCAGTATAAAACAAGACCAATGGTCACTCTAGTGTAAGTGTATCAAACTATATAATATTAGATTTGTGGCCCCAAACACTATTTTTGTAGGGTATATACAAGTGTTACATTTAGATTAACCTTGGTATAGTAAATGCTCTTCCCAGGGTGGTCATGATGCTCTCTGGTGGCCACTTAGCCCTTGCCAACCTGGTTCTCTGTAGGGCCCTCTCTCCTTTACTCACCCACCATGCCTTGATGTTATTACTTTTCAACAAAAGAGAAGCTGCTCCATGGCTTTCCAAGCCAGGTCAATACTCTTATGACCACAGGTGCCCGTGGTCATTGCCTTAAGGGCTAATTTTGTGGGCTCCATCCTCCCCAGTACCCACTCCCATGCCTTGCAGATGATCTGCTAACACATGCCCATTCCTGGGCTATAAGCTCCCAGCCCCAGTCCTCACTTTTCTTGGGCTATGGGCTCCTTAGTCCCCTCGGTCTCCAGCTGTGCTCCCTGAGTTACTATCCCCTGAGATGCTGGCCCCACTCCTAGGGCATTTGAGACATTTAGGTTCCTTTGGCACTGCTAATGCTCACCCCTCCTGGGCTCCAGAGCTTTCTTCTCAGTCCTTCCTGAGCTCAGGCTTTGTTCCCACACTCAGTGCTGCTTACATCAGCTCAACAGCTATCTCAAGAGTCCTACTGCCAGAAGTTCCTATCCTTGTGGCATTCAGAGATAAACCTGGCCAGCACAGATCCTGGGCTTACATGGCTCAAACTTGGGACCTCCTGGTCAGATGACCCCCTAGTCTGCTCCTGCCACACCTGTAAGCTGCTTTCTGAGCAGTCTCTTCTCTTAAAGTGCCAGACGTGCCACTGGTTAGATAGTCTAAATGGCTGGACATGCAGGCATTTATAGAGCTTAAATCACCCTAAAAATGACACACCTGATTTAAAGTTAATGAACAGTTCTGGGAACCAAGGAAGTAAGTGTTCAACAGTGCTGAGAACTGAGGGAGTTTGTCAGGGTGTGAGGAGGGACAGGTGAGATGGGATTGGGTTGATTTGCTCATTCTCCCAACAACACCTCCCCTACCTCATTCCCATTCTCTGTTTGTTATATAAATTACTTATTTTTTTTTAATCTTTAATTTGCCTTAGTGTATATATGTTCACTTTAACAAAAATTAAGCCAGATTCTCACTTTGCCCGTAACAGGGAGCTATCTTAAGTGGTTGGCTTAATATTAACTTAACTTTTACCTATAGGAGCCATTAATCACCTGCATGGTTTTGAGCCTAAAAATTCTCCCATGCTACACATGTAATCCAACAAGAAAGTGACAAATATAATGATACTATGTTGGATCTAGATATTATAGCTAGGGACTACCACATGGATGAATAGGTGGGGAAGAAAAAAGTGAGATAGGATGGGAGTGTTTATGCATTCATTAATGCACCATAATTATGGTTCATTAAGTTTAGTACCTATTATAATAAGTATTAACTTAGTGCTCCATAATCAGTGCTACTGCACATTAGCCCAGATGAACACTTTTTGTGTGATGCTTAATGCCCATTGGACTGAATCTACTGCACATTAGCATGGTTTTTGCCAGCTGCAGTAATGTGCAGTAAAATTTGTCCAGCGGGCATTCAGTATCTCACGTAGCCATGCCCAGTGTAACACATTAGATATCATCAGTGTTCAAAGTGTTCATGAACATCTTTACATAATTAAATAAATGATACTTTTAAAAAAAATTACAAAGTAAAACAATATTAAATTAAATAAGCAAACCATTTTATAACAAATGTGGGTAGTTAAAGAATTAAAGCATTCTTTTAAAGGTAGGATTCTACACCAGCTTCATCAGTCCTTTATCTTGTTTTGTAAATACCCTATTTTTGTAACTACAGTATGACCTTGTCCTTTTTTTTTCTTTTTTCTTTTTACTTCCCCCTGCTCTTTTAGCCAATGGGGTTTATAGACCCATTATTTCTCTAATTTTTCCTAACAGCTTGACCTGAAAGACCATGCCAACTGCCTTAGAAACTTTTAGACCTCAAACAAGATTGTTCAACTAACCAATTTAATAGAGTCATCCCTCTATACATCTTTTCTTTTCTTTGAAAATCCTTCAAGCCCAGTCTAATGGGCACAGAGAGCCTAATCAGGTTCTGTACAAAAACAGTATTGCCTTTTCACAAATTCCATTGAGAAATGGATCAGCCCTGGAGGGCAAAGGCGCAAGCAGGAACAGATATATAACATGCCCACAGAAATGCAAATGGAGACTTGTGGTTACTATAGTTCATGTCTGTAGTACAGCAGCCAAACTCCAGCTTACCACCGGAACTCTATACTCATAAGCTACATTGAAATAAGGTGGTTTATTTTTGTTTGAATGTGTTTGCTGCCTTGCAGTGTGTCATTCCATATCTTAGCAATTTGTGATGTGATGTAGAAGAACAGGATCCGGCAGTATGTTACAACTCCAAAATTGTATAGCCAAATAACTCTTCTGAAATAATAGCAGTTATCCATTTTAATCTCATCAAAGAGGCTCTAAAGAGGTCAGGATTTGTGTTTTTTCCAGATCATCATCATCAATGATCATGTCACATTAAGAAGCAGGGGTGTATCATAACATATGTCTTGTTTTATGTAAATAAGTAATTTGTCACCGTCTTCTAGTTGGTGTCTTCTAGTCCTTAAACAGTAATTTTTAAAATACCATATAATAACCATATGCATAATATTCAGATGAACAGAAGACATCTAGCAAACTGCTCTTAGTTTGCTTCACGGTATCCTGTTATGTTGCATTACGTCAGCAATCAGAGCGATATGACATGACATGAAGAAGCACGCCTAGAGGACCTAAAAACTGGCAAAAACTTCAGCTGAGAAAAAAACAAACAAACTCAAATAACCTGTGTTCCAAGAAATGCTCTTCTCCTATAGAGGAGCATTCTGTCCATGCTACTTTGATATTTTATAAAATAAATGCTATGCAACAAGAGAAAAAATATTTGATGTGTTCTTTTTTCCCCCTGATGTAGTGAAATTAACACCGCAAACTTAAAATATAAATTGGCCTTTTCAGTAAATGCTTTAAAAACTAAAGGTAATACTTGATTTTTAGTGATTGTTGCTCTATATAAATAGTGCTCTGAACAAGCACAGCACTTCTGCCTCAGCCTGAGGATCAGAAATCAGTTAAAATCAGACAGAAAAAAAATCCCCAGCATTGCTGGTACATGGGTATGTAATAACTGACTTTGTGTGTTAGGCCAGTGGCATCTCCCAAACACAATAAAGCAGATTATTCATCTGGAAGAAAAAAAAAATTTACAGCTCAATGCTCTTGTTCTAGCCAGAAAATAAAATAATTAATATTTGAGCATCATAGGGGTCTGACTCTTCCCCCAACCAATTTCAAGGAAAAATAAGTCAACATGGTATTACAAGACATAAGACATAGAATTATTTGTATAAAAAACAGGCATGGGGTGTCTACACATGCAATAATGCTCATGACTCAACTTTGGAGCTTACTGCTCCTGAGTTTTGTGCTCCTGGGTGCCATTTGAACATGTTAGAGCATGGGCTGGCAAGCTGACACCCAGGTTCTCCTGCCAGCCAGGGCTGATCCAACTGGGCTCCACATGCTGCCAAAGGTGCTTCAGCATGGGGCTAGCTGACAAGCAGCCCCCATTCTGATGCACCCTTGTGCCCCAGCAAGACCTGTCACTATCTACATGTGCACTGTTGTTGTCTACACATTGTCTATGTGACCAGAAAAGTAATAGAATATCATCCATAATGTCCTGAGCATTTAATTTGGGCTAACTCTAGAAGACGCTCTGCCTCTCTATGAATCCCATTTTACACCACCTAACTCTTCCCTCACACACAAGAGTGAGCCTTGGCTTCTAAGACAGGGTTCTAGATTACATGCTGGGGCCAGGTGTCTATTAACTTTACAATATTATAATCCATCAAACTTATTTACCTGCTCATTGCCTCTAAGTAAGGAATCATTCCTTTTGTTCTAAGGCAGCCAAATAATAACAATTGCTTCTTATTTGTTAACAGACTAATTCTAATTCATCTTCTTTGTGGACTAAGTGGCAACATGGGATACATCTGAGATATTTAAATATGGGAACATACTGTAGAATTAATGGCTTGTGTAACAAGAAAAGCATTGAATTGCCAAATATAAGAATCAGCAAGTGAGAGATTTGTGAATGTTTGGAGAAATTCACTCCTCCAGGCAATCACATAAATCTGGTGAATTGTAAAATATGTCTATAAAGCTTTTAACAGATCTTTATAATAATAATTTAATATTAAGGCCAAAGAATCATTTCTGTACCTTTCACTTGATGTCCTTATCCTGCTTTCTATGCTGAGAAACAAGTCAGTTTGGCTGTTTAAACCTTAGAAAAGCTAGGGCATTGCATAGAAACATTGACTGCTTTGGTGGGGTGGTTGTTATGGGGTAATGCAATATTCTTTGACAGATCACTGTTTTGAATTTGCCCATATTATTAGTATCTGAAAAGTTTCAATGATCTGCTTTGAAACCCTGCCATTGCTGGAAGAAAGATCACTGGCGACTGGTGTCTCCTGAGTCAGGGGAGGCACATGCCCCCCCTGACACCAGTCAGCAACTGGGGGGGCCCTATTGTACTGACTGGGGTGGGGTCCATAGCAGCCAATTGCACTAGCTGGGACAGGGTCCCCATGCGGGCAAGCTCACTCACCAAAAATTACCTGGAAGTTCCGCCTGCTCCAAGTTTGCAGCATGGAAGCAAAATTAGACCCCTAAATATCCAGGGGTCAAAAAAAAAAATAAAGAGCTAAAAACAGTGGGGCAGGGCCCTAAAGCAACTGGAGGCTGGGTCCTCCACATAGATGTTCTGGCTCCCAGAGCATCTCTGCCATTGGCTTTTGCCGTGGTGCGGAAGCCTGCTGCCTGCCCCTGCAGGGCAGGCAGTGTGTCAGCAGCAGGGTCCTAGTGCCAGTAAGTAAGGGGTTGGGGGAGCTGGAGGAAAGGGAGGGGACTTTGGGGGGGACCCCTACCGGCTCTTCCCACTCCCTTAGCCCCCCCGATCCCTTCTCTACCTGGCCCCACCCCCCACCTCTTCCCCAAGCCCCCCAATAATTTTCCTGCCTGGCTCCACCCCCTGCCTTTCCCCCAAGCCCCCCCAATCCCTTCCCTGTCTGGCCTCAACCCCCACCTTCCCCCTGAACCCCCCGATCCCTTCCCTGCCCCATCCCCTGCCTGCCCCTCAGGCCCCCCAATCCCTTCCCTGCCCACCCCATCCCCCACCTAATCCCACCCTGCCTGGCCCCATCCCTCCTATCCTTCTGAGGCCCCCCAATCCCTGCCCCCCCAGCATCCCCCACAATAAAAAAAAAAACAAACAAAAAGCCTCCAGCACTTAACAGCAGTTCCAGCTGGGATCTGGTCACTGGGGCCACACCTACACAGTGCAGGGCAGGGTAACAGCCCCAGCGCTGGCCCTGCTGCCCCCACTACCCTGTGCTGCTGGCAGGGTGGGGCTCTGCCAGGAGGCCCTGGAGCCCCCACAGCCTGTGCTTGTAGGGTGAGTGGAGGCTTTTTTCTTTCTTTCTTTTTTCTTTTTCTCTTTTTTTTTTTTAAGTGCTGGTGCCTGGGGTTGGGAGGGGACCCATGGGGGTCTGGGGGTGCAAGTGGGGATGTGGCTGGGTGGGGTAGCCAATTGGGGGGGCTGGGGGAATGGGGGGGTTGGGTGGGGCATCCATTGGGGGATGGGGCCAGGTGGGGCAGCAGTTGTCGGGCTGGGGTGGGGCATGTGTTCTCTGTAGGGAGGAGACTGTTCCCTGTGGGGAGCTGTTACCCTGGAGTGGGGGGTTGTAACCCCTGTGGAAGGCCATATCCCCTGACGGATGGGGAGCCATAGCCCCTAAGGGGAGGAGGGGGGCATGGCCCCTGATGGGGAGGGCTGTAGCCCCTGTTGGGGGGGCAGCAAAATATATATTCATGTATTCATGAATTCATGAAACATGTATTTAGAGTTCACTTTATTATTATTATAGAGACACTAATAATCTTCCAAATTGCTTTAACACTGTACATACATCAGTAAATCATTGCCTAACTGATTACTGTCTCTCTGTCTCACTCTCTCTCTCTATAGTGGTCTTTTGATTTAATATTGGAGGAACATGGATTTTGGGGTATTTTACAGAGTGACTTTGGGATTTTTTTTATCAGTGATTTTTCAGTTTTCCAATAGGGAGCACCAGGATTCCTGGTAGGGAGGCCAGTGGCAGGACCCTACCTGCTCAGAGCTAGCACTTTGGACCCAACTGGCTGTGGCTGACCTCCTGGCCAAATGGGGCCAGGAGCACATGCTTTGACAATTCAAAGCAGGCCACCACACCCAGAACATCTTCCAGATGATAGCTGCCGATATGGCTGGGCAGAGGCATACGTGGCAGTACTGTCACACAGAGGCCAACTCTGCAACCACAGCCCACTGGCAGCTGGCCCAGAGGGGCAGATGCTTCTACTGGCTCTTCAGTCTTCATCTGGGTCTGGCAGATGTGCAGTAGGTCACAGCCAGGCAGCGGCCCCCACCACCAGAGTATACAAGACTGAGAGCACAAGGGAAGGCCATCCCATCTCGGAGGAAGGGTAGCAACAAGGCACAGCATCACCCTCGGCTCATCAAGGAGCTTAAGGACTGCTTACACCTCAAAAGAGAGACTTATAAAGGATGGAAGGCTAGATTTACAACCAAGGAGGAGTACTCAGCACTGGTCCGTACTTTCAGGGAGCAGATCAAGAAAGCCAAAGCTGAAACCGAGCTCCATCTGGCTTCACATATCAAGGATAACAAAAAGTCCTTTTTCATATATGTAGGGAGTCGGAATAAAAGCAAGGGTAACATTGGATTCCTGCTGAACCAAACAGGAAATATGATAACTGACACCCAGGAAAAAGCCAATCTGCTCAATGGGTACTTCGTGTTGGTCTTTCATCAGTCCAGTGGGACTTCTTTGCCTAGCAAGATGTGGATGGCCAGGATGATGATATATTTATACCCAGCATTGGTGTTGATCTAGTAAAGGATCACCTTGAGAGGCTGGATACCTTCAAGTCAGCTGGTCCTGACAGATTACACCCTAGAGTACTCAAGAAGCTGGCAGGTGTCATAGCCAACCATTGGCAAAAAAATATTCAAAAACTCATGATGCTCAGTTGAAGTACCTGAAGACTGGAAGAAGGCCAATGTGGTACCCATCTTCCAGGAAGGGTGGAAAGTAAATCCTGGGAAGTACAGGCCAATCAGCTTGAACTCAATCCCTGGTAAGATTCTGCTGAAAACTATCAAGGAGACCTTTCTGGATAAGCTGGCTCAGGGCAACATCCTGAGGGACAGCCACCATGGGTTTGTCACAGGTAAGTCTTGCCTGACCAATCTCATCACCTTCTATGACCAGGTGACATATCAACTGGACAAGGGAGAAGAAATTGATGTCATGTATCTGGACTTTAAAAAAGACTTTGATCTGGTATCCCACAACCTCCTCGTGGAAAAATTGGCCAACTGTGGCCTCAGCTGCACTACAGTCCAATGGCTGGGAAATTGGCTCCGAGGTCAGACCCAAAGAGTAGCGGTCGATGATAGTGAATCATTATAGTTCTCCATGACCAGTGGCATCCCCCAAGGCTCTGTCCTTGGACCGGTTCTCTTTAACATCTTTATCAATATAAAGATATTGGTGTCAGAAGTGCACTGGTTAAGTTTGCCGTTGACACTAAACTTTGGGGCATAGCGTCCACACCTAAGGACAGACTAGAGATCCAGGCTGACTTGGATAAATGTAGTAAGTGAGCAGATACAAAGCTTATGATGTTCAGTTCAATACCGATAAATGTAAGGTACTCCACCTCAGGGAAAAAAAAAACCCAGCATACCCATAGGCTTGGCAGTGCTACACTTGCTAGCACCATTGCTGAAAGAGACTTGGGGGTCATGATTGACCACGAGATGAACATGAGCCACCAATGCAATGTTGCAGCCAAAACTCTGGCTTGCATCCATAGATGCTTCTCAAGTAAACGTCAGGATGTCCTCTTCCCGCTGTACTCAGCCTTGGTGAGGCCATGGCTGGAGTACTGCATCCAATTCTGGGCTCCACATTTCAAGAAAGATGTCAAGAAGCTTGAGAGAGTCTAGAGGAGGGCCACATGCATGATCAGAGAGCAAGAGAATAGGCCTTATGAAGAGAGGCTGAGAGCTATGGGACTCTTGAACCTGGAAAAGCACAGGCTCAGGGGGGACCTGTGGCTGCTTATAAGTACATAAGGGGTGTACATCAGGATCTGGGAGAATGTCTGTTCCCCAAAGCATCCCAAGAAAAAACAAGGACCAATGGACATAAACTCCTCCAAGACAATTTTAGGCTGGACATTAGAAAAAAATTCTTTACTATCCAAGTCCCCAAGACCTGGAATAGACTCCCTCGAGAAGTGGTGCAAGGATCTACTCTGGATTTATTCAAGAAATGCTTGGATACTTATCTTGCTGACCTTAGCTGACTTCCTGCTCCTGGGGCAGGGGGCTGGACTTGATGATCTTTGAGGTCCCTTCCAGTCCTAACATCTATGAAATCTATGCTGCAGTGGGTAAAGGGTGCAGGGAACTCTCAGGGCTGCTTCAGCAGTTCAGTTGTGTTGGGGAACAGGGCTCCAAGGTCACGGTGGGTCGAGGGTGGTATTGGAACGAACAGGTGGGATTAGTGGCGACGAGTCTGAGCGGTATGGGACACGCATGCAGTTTCAAAGCGAATGAGATTTATTTACTTATGCTTTGGTGTGTAGGCAGAGCTGCTTGCTTCAGTTACAGTTACGAACCAGTAATACGAGAACAAACAACAAGGGGGTCTGTTGGCCCACAGGGTTCATGAGTAAGCCCTTGCGTTCTACCCCGAAGGATAGGGGTGGCTGCCTACTCACTAGTCCCAGGGCTAGTCAACAGCTCATAGGTGCATAACAAATAACAAGAACAAAACTGTAACCCGTTGGAATGTCATGACACCAGTCCAAGCGGACAACGAGTAGAGGTGATGATAGCCGATGCTGAAGTCAGAAAACAAGGATGCCGAGATGAAACCGTAATCGAAGCAAGTCAGGTTGAGCAGAATTGTAGTCAGGATCAAGAGCTAAATCAGTCCGGTAACCGCAGGATCAAACACGAAGAAATCAAAACTGAAGAAGGATCAAATGACTGAAGGTATCGAGGGAGGAGACCAGTGGGCTGGTAAGCCCTCCTGGAGAGCAGTCCCTGCCACCACAGCTTCTGTTTCCAGGTAGGATTTCTCCTGACGGGACAGTCCCTGACACGTCAGCCACTGTCCATCAGTCGAGCGGGTCTCTCTCTGTGGGAGGGGTTCACTAGTCTTTTATAGCAGCTCCTTAGCCAATCAGGCTGCTATCCTCCAAGAAATTTCTAGATAGATGACCTCATGCCCATGCTGTTACTGAGTATGCGTGTGTCAGGAAAGTAGGTCAGTCATGACTGACAGGTCCTAAGGTCACCCAGGGGGCACATGGTGGGCAAGCCCTGGAATTTTCCAGACACAGAGTGGGTATGCGCATGTCAGTTTCCAGTTCTTCTGTGTTGTCAGCATACAACTATAAATTTTACCATGACAAGTTGGCATAAGGGGTAGTGTCACCAGGTATCAACAGGATGGACACCAGAAGCTACTGACAGCAAGTAGCCCTGAGCTACTTGGCAAGGCAGCTTTTTGTAGTGCTGGAGCCAGGACAGGGCAGATATTTATACTGCTAGGGACAGCACAGGTGCTGGCCCCGGGCTCTGGTTCCCCCTGGCTGCAGATCTGGGAGGAGCTAGGCAGGGTTATTTTGCCCCAAGTGGTGCAATTTGCTCTACAACAAAATGCATGTCCAAGAGCATGCAGTGAGGCAAAAAGCCCCAGCTCAAAGCACTACCAGGAGTGACTAGGAATAACGGTCACAAGCTGGCAGAGGGTAGATTTAGGCTAGATATCAGGAGGTGCTACTTCACAGTCAGGGTGGCTAGGATCTGGAACCAACTTCCAAGAGAAGTGGTGCTGGCTCCTACCCTGGGGGTCTTTAAGAGGAGGTTAGATATGCACCTTGCTGGGGTTGTTTGACCCCAGTACTCTTTCCTGCCATGGCAGGAGGTCAGACTATATGATCTACTCAGGTCCCTTTTGACCCTAGAAACTATGAAACTGAAATGTGTACTGCTTCTGTTTGAGCTGTTGCAAGTGCACGTGCTTGCATGTGTGGATGCGCCCATTGATGCTTTACTTATGAAACCATTTACACAACTACTTACATGCTCAAACTGAGCCCCCTCCCCCAACCAAAAAGTTAAAGTTCCTCACAAAAAAATGCAGGATAGTACTCAGTCCACTTGGCATTTTTTGTCACATTGATGTGACCAAAGAGGTTAAACAGACTGATTTCTAGCCTGCAGTACCAGTGGGGAACGTTCCTGGGCCTAACAGTAGACCCCAGAGACTGCTCCCTGTTTGGTTCTGTATGGCATTATCCTCACTTTTATTGAGTGACCAGCATTTCATAATAGCTTCATTGAGAGGGCGGCTGACTGCCTGAGCAGGGATACTGAGGCTCTTAGGGTGCCTACACACAAGTGCAGAGGTTGCTGCAATGGACTGGAATTTCACTCAATTAATTAGACAATTAATTGAATCTGCTGGATAGTGGCAATTGTTGTGCTCCAGAAGCCTCCTGCATCTTGTGTATCAGCATTTCCATGCTTAATAATGGTAGCAGGGCACTCGAAACAAACTCAACAAACCAGCTTTAGTTCACTATTTTTAAGTGTGGGGATGCTGATGCAGGAGATGTGGCAGTGCTTTAATTAGAGAGGCTCTTGCATCTGCTCTAATTGAAGTGCCACCCCCTCTGCCACCAGCCCTGGAGCATGAATGAAAGTGCCCTTAGATAGCTAGCAAGAGAAAGAGTAGTCTGAGGGAAGAGAGAGTGAAGTCTAAGGAGGAATTTGGGTGGAGTGATACAATAAACCCATTTGTTTGGAGTGGATCTGCTGCATCTCATGCCTCTTCCCCTCCTCCCCAACACCTCATTTTGAAGCAGAAAAATCCTCCATTCAGAGGAACTGTCCATGAGCTGCAGATTAGCAGGAAAGCCCAGGGTAAAGAAAGGCGAGGGTCTCAAGCCCAAGGCTGTATTTTAAAAAACCACACCAGGTCCGGCTTCAGGGGTACTTCAAGAGAGGGAGAGTGAAGGTAATCATTCTTACTCTCTTCTCATAGTCATTAAACTCTTCACCTTCTCTTTCCTGAATTGTTCTCCTAAGAATTTGTCTTCCTTCTTATCATATTTAGTTTATGAGCACTGTGGAACAAAAGTTGTATTTTACTAATATATGCAAAATGTCACATGAATTAACAACACTACACAAGGGTTTAGGCTAATATCTCAGTAACAATTTATTTTCCAGAAATATATCCTGTGAAAAATATATCTTAACTGTGAAAAATTTGTGTATTGTAAACAAACATATTCTGTTTCATTTTATTTTTAAAAAAAAACACACACTTTTCTTTGGATTTTGGTAGAAAAATAGAAAATTACTTTATTTACTTATTTTTACATTTTGGAGCAGGGAAAATACCTTTAATATTTTCCTCCTCAAAGACCAAAAGGTAACAACATCTAGAAAAAAATGGTTTCTTTTTCTCAAAAGTTAAAATTAAAAAAATTAAAATCTAACAACAAGCTGTGGGCCTAAGTGAAGAATATTCTTATGCTGGAGGGAAAAAAAACAATATTTATATAAACATTAAACAATATTCAAGCAATTATAGTCTGAATCAGCATATCACTATTATGTTCATTTAATATTTTTCAAAATCTGACATAACCATTTTAGAAATAAATCTCACTGTAAATATGTAAAGAACTTAGGTAAATATTTCATTAATATGTTTCTTTCTATTTATACAAATGATCTGGCCATTACAAAATTAACCTGTAATATCCAGATAGTATTTGTATTAACTCATCATGGTTTCTTATTTTTTTGCCCCTCGGATTAAGCTGTAATGGATATGTCCCTCAAATATATCAGTTTTATTATATTTTATAATAACGTTTTGTGGGTAAACATGTAAATGTGTAAATTTTCTTATACAAATTGTGATTTTTCACAGTAAACAATCCAAAACATTGATCAAGGTATTACTGAACATAATGGAAAAAAATACTAGAGGTAAAATCACAGGTTCTCTGGAACTGAATCACTTTAAAATGATCAATACACTATGTTTTACTATTGCCTGCTTTCTGTTTCTATGTATATTTAAAAGCTTGAGGAAAGGAGTGTCACATTATAACCGTACCAAAAATATAATGCTAAAATTACAAAGAAAGCACGGTCACCAAGCTAAGCTTCTCTTTTTGTGGCTTTGACATTTACAGCTTTTGGTATTGTAAGCAAGGAAGTCAATATAAGTCTATGCTACCTGGGGAACTAAAATAAGTGTGTGAATAAAAGAACCTGATACTCGTGGTGAGAATTACTTTAATACAGAATGAGATATATATGTTCAAAAAGACTATAACTCATATAAAACACACAAAGAGGTTATCCAGTTCTCTATTATCAAACTTGCCCCTGTTGCCTTGATCTGGCTATTATCGTTTTAACTGCCTTTATAGAGCTGTAAGAGTTTTCAAAATGTGCCATGAATTAGACTGATGTTTCATACAGTACTGTGCAGGTATAATAAATGCTGAGAGAATCCACCTTTGTAAAAGAACATTTCCAAAAGTACGACTAATGATATACCCAGAACTGACTATGCAAAAATAGCAGACAATACTGGTCACTTTACAGGCTATGTTGAAAGTTACTAATGGTACAAACTAAAGAAAGATATGAATAAATATACTTTGTTCCAAGAATATATGGGCCAGGTACAGTCATTACACTTCTACTGGTATAAGTGCTTGGAAACCAATCTAAAACCATAACAATACAGAAGTTCAGCACACAGACTCGTTTACAACGGCAGAACATGGTCTAAAATAAACCTGAACTGATGTGCATTCAAACGTAATCAATTTAGGTTAGACCAGGGAATCTAAGTTCCATAACAAATCCTGATTGATTCATATTAGGTCACTGTCTGCTGGCATCCAAGGTACCTATGCAGCCCCACTGCTCGCCCACCCTTCTAGGGAGGTGCACTACCACCTACCCCATGCTCTGCTGCTTTGGCTGAACACCCAGCTGGCCCTACCCCTACTTCACTCTCTCCCTGGGACTACTCTTTCTCTCACAGAGCTGAGTCAGTACTGTGGCTGATGATGAGGGGAGAGGGTGAAGGGGTACTTGACCATGCTCTGAAACCTGGTTGGGCTTCCTGGGGCTCTGCCTAACTTTGGGTGGCATGGGGATCCCTGTGTAGGTGTGTGGGAACCTACAGAGGGACACTCATGCCTCCCATGAGCAGACACAGCTCCAGGGCATGAATGGGCTGGTAGGCAAGCATGAGTACCTGTGCTGCCTAACTGCAGCTGACACGCCTGTGGTTGACATCTATGGGGGCAGGAAGGCATGCTCCCTCATGCCCAGCAGGCAATTAGGGGTGGCCCAGCTGCTTGGCTGAGCTTGGCAGCCTCTGGAAGCCCAGGGAGTCCACTGGGAGGTGTGCAGGAATGCCTCCAACCTGCTGGCCTCAGCCAGTGCAGGCAGCCTATGCGTCCCCACAAACAAAGGGTGATCATGTATTCTGTTTGCTCCCAAATGGACCTATGCCACTTACAGAAATCCGCATAAGTTTGATCAGTTCTGACTTTGGCCTTTCTGAACGTCTGTACTTAGCCATGCTTAAAACATACTCCAAACATATTGAAGAACTAAACCGAATGAGAAAAAACAAAATGAGGGCTATTAATTTATTTTGGTTTTGTACTGTTCTTCTCTTAGTTTTAGCTGTAAGGAATCTGTCACTTTGTAAGTCAGCCTAGTACAATTTGGTGCTTTAAAAAATACTAATTTTCCAAAGCTGAAAACAATTATAAGCCAATTCAGAGGGGATACAGAATTTAAATTGAAAAATACAATTTAAAATTAGAAACCGTTTAAGAACATTTCACTAGATCTACAAAAAACAACAATCCCACAGTTGAGAAAGACAGCTAAACTGGCTTAAGAAGGAGGTGGCAGGTATAAAGGTGAATAAACAAGTGGGAAAATGTGAAAGCTGATAGCAATGAAGAGAAATTAGAAGTGTGGACTTATAAAAAACTGATAAGGAAAGCAAAATGATACATGGATATATGTATGGCCAACAGAAATAATTCAATAAGAAGGATTTTGAACTTTTAACACTGTGACAAAACAGATACACAGAGATGGCTGAGCCATCTCATCCCATTGTGACACTGTAGTGCAGCACATGTGGTTTACAGATTTGGGGCGGGGGGGGGGGAGTGAGGAAGAGAGGGCAGGGAAGAGAAACTGAGAAGACAAAAAAAAAGATAGTCATGGACAGAAAGAAGGGAAAGGTTGATACAGTCTCGCATCTCTCATGCTGGGATTTTTGCCAATACTGTGATGATGGTTAGATGTCAAAGTAGCACAAGGGTATCTGGAAGAAATTGGAGGATGGACAGCCTTTTCTTTTTACTGAGAACCTCTCAGCTATATATTCCCCTCAATATTTACTTTTTCAGGATCCAAAGATCTAATGGGAAGTATAAAATTCTTATTTCTATTATATGAGTCCTGTATGAATTGACAGTCTCTTTGCACCTTTCCCATGGAATATTTTAATGAACTTCATTCACTTTCTTCATGGCTGAACTTATAATCTGCTATGCTCTAAATATTGCAGTAGAGCAGAGTTCAATCAATCAAGCTTATCAAAGAAGAGTTAAGGTTGAATATTATTCTAGAAGACCCTATATGGGGAACAGCAATTTGATGCATGGGCTTGTGAAACTTGACAATAAAAGTAGAGTATTATTGCATTGCTGAAAGTTGAAACTATATACATTTAGGCTAAAACTGAGATACAATATTTTAACAGTAAGGGAGCATAGCCTTTGAAACAATTTACTAACACTTTTGATAGATTCTTTATAATTTTTTCAAAGCCATACACCATTGACTAGTAAAGCTTTACTGTCCATGCCTATACTTTGCATAAAGGAATATATCTGCAAGTAACCAACCTTTATATATATATATATATATATATATATATATATATATATATATATATATATATATATATATATATATATATCCTGGAAAACATTCTGTCGCCTTGTGCTCCTAATAAAATGAACAGTTCTGTATCCTATATGCTGAGCTGGGAGAATGACTTGGTCCAGACTATGCAAGACAACACAAACACAGCATGCTATTTAAGGTAAACTTTAAAATATTGACAAAAATTATGTAAATCAAGGAATATCCTAGTGAATCTCTATTTTAATATTATTTTTGCTGAAGCTTGATAGGACATTATGCTAGGAAATAGTACTTGTATAGTTTGTCTGATTTTAAAAGCTGATTTTGTTCCTGCTGATTATGTATGCTTTCAAATGTTTATAATCACAGGTACAGAACATCTTAATATGTGACCATTTGTCTTCAAGAGGAAGGAGTTTACTAAGTAAAACTGCTTATCTTTCACTTCGAAGAAAAAAAAAATAGTGTATAAATCGTAAAGAAGTGGCACTCAAGCAGCCTTGCTTTGTGAAAGGAAGCCCTACAGAAAACCTGTAATACAGTAATGCACAAAGAGACACGGGGTGATAGTGGGCAGACCATCAGTCATCAGTTTGCAATATGATACTGCGGTGTAGTAAAAGAAAAACTCCATACATTCTTTAGCTGGTTTTAGAGACATTCCCAAGCAAGTAGAAATAAAACTGCTTCTTACTGCACTGCTTTAACCACACAGAAGGTCTGTTCATGGCCAGGTGGCCATTATCAGTAAGATACTGAGAAGGGAAAAAAATTACTAGGGGCTACAGGTACTTATTTATGAAGATGAATAAATTATATGAACATTAAAGGGAGATATATAAATTGTTCAAATATATTCAGAGGTTGGAAATACTAGGAGACAGAGTATCTACTTATATGGCTCATCCCAGTTCTGAGGCTGGAATTCAACAGTAGTTGGAGTTCTTCCCTAATTATTTTGCCGCTAATTTTGGCTTTGGAGAATAGTCCATCGGGCTTGTTCCAAAATATGGCAGATCACAGGAGCTATCAGTGTGACCTATGCTCCTGCAGCAGACCCAGGAATCAGTGGTTTCTGTCCAGTTCTCTGGCAGTATGTATTCAATAGAGCCTTTATACCTGAAACTTTGCTTTTCTGTAGCTATTGAGAATTGCCAACAAAGCTGATCTGCACATATGGGATCACAGCTTTCAGTAGATTTAATTTCAGGTAATTGTACTTTGGTATAATAACCAGCAACATACAGTACAGTTCCTCATCTATCTGGATGCAAACACATCTTCTGTTGAACAAGGATGACAGAGTGAGATGATGACATATAAGCAGGTGATCTCCCCTTTATCACCTTTGAGTGAGGCAAATTATGCACACTGTCTTTCACTGTATAGATCTGAGAGGTATATTCTGGGATGAAGGAAAGAGATTGGTTTTCAAATTACACATGAGAGTAGAACTAGGAGTAATGTAAATACATTAAAAACAGAATTTTCAAACTGAATATTAGGAGACAGTGGGTGTATCTACATGAGACACTTTACTGCACAGCAGACTAATTTGCTCCACAGTAAAACATCACTGTCTATCCTGTTTATTGTCTGCACAGAAATTAGGGCACAGTAGAATTATTTAGTGTGCTGCTGAATAGTCCAGTCAGATACAAGTGGCATGTAGCAGCATAGCAAACTACAGCTCTTAAGAGCATATGTAGACAGTGACATGAGGATTAGTTTACTCTGCTTCAGTTAAGGCAGAGTATATTCAGTCACATTAATTACATGTGTAGATGAACCCACTGACAGTGATCTGTGCAAGTCAGTCATGGGTTTGCAATGTAATACTAAACAAACCAAGTTTTAGATGGGTCCCTTCTGTGAAAAATTAGATGGTGGGGGGGGGGAAGAGAGAGAGAGAGAGAGAGAGATATCCATTAGAAATGGTCGAAAACTTTCTCCCACATCTAATCTACAATTCTCTATTAAAACACGTTATGCCTTCCCTCTTACCCAAGCCCGTTCTTTAAGTAAAAACATTTACTTAGGATGAAGTGGGGCCATATAAGGGGATGTCAGAAAGGGTTGAAATAATATAGAACATTCTTATATCACGGCACAATAAACTTTATAACAGATACCCTACTAATAAGGACTCATTTGATATATACTTTTTGTGAGTTTTAGTCCTAATCAAATGACAACACCTTTGTTTCATTTTATTAGGCTAAGCCAAAACTGCAAACTTGAATTCATCAAGCCAGGCATCTCAAATGGCAGAATTTTCTGCTCCAAAATCACTGTTCCTTAGCAATCGTGTACTAATCATGCACTAATCCCACTGAGAAAATTAGTACTTATGCATTCAGAATTGGTAGGTGTAATGATGGCAGTGTCCTGCTGATACACAAATTGGAATGGGAAAGAAGCATACAATGGATTTAAGGTTTGATAGAATACATAGGAAAGGCAATTATTTATTGGAGTTTTGATAAATAAAACATTCTTCTCTATCCAACATTACAAAAGACTATAAAAGGCTACAAAGAGTTTTTGTGCTTAGTCTCAATTTGATGTAAAATTAGAGACTATGGGGATAGAAAGCCAGTCAGTAAATCATAAATGCAACAAGATTGCTACCTCAAAAAATATGCAGGGCCTGCTTTTCCTCTCAAGTAAGTCAGTACCAAAGCTCCATTGATTTCCACTGATGGGATAAACATTTCCCAACAAACAATATGTGCATATTTGTCAGTCCATTTCAGCTGATGTGCACTGTTCTGCCAATTTGCCCAAAATATATTCTATGCACAAACAACCAGAAGAGAATCCTTACTAAGAGGAATTCCTCAGTAACGTCATGCATGAAATAAAATAGAGCCACATCTAGTGTTAGCCACCTCAGTAGGCGAGTCAATCAAGAGGAGGAAAGACACAAGGGTGGAGAATTTCCAGAATATTGTGAAGTTTCACATAAAATGAAGATGTGGTGGAGCACAGCTCTTTTTTGCTGATATGCCACTGATGCAATTTATTTTTCATTCCAAGACTGTTCTAACTGATCCAGAGATTGTGGAGTTATGGATCTTCAGAGTTACGGTGTTCTGAAGCCAGAAGAATGAAGTCTATGACCCAAGCTAATAAGAAAAGGTTCTATTAATATTCCATCTACTAATAGTTGTACTAATATTTAGCACAGGCTCATAGCTATGGAAACATTAGCATTAGAAAATTAATTACGTTATGGTTTTGCATTTTTATGAAAGATAGAATAAACATAATGGAATTCAAGAAGATACTTTTCTATTTTCCATTAATGCCTAAATTAATTTGCTCACTGACACTTTAAGGGTGAAAGATAAACAAAGGAATCACTTAAGCCAGAGTCACTGAACTCAAGCTTTAATTTTATTTGAAGATTAGGGTAGCTTTAAAAAAGTACTAAACATTCACTGAAGATGCAATTTACTTTTCATTGAGACCCCATTTTGAATATTATATGTCATCCTGGTGTTAACTATGTTCAAGAAAGTTTCATACAAAATAGGATAAATGCATAGAAGGGATACTAGGATGATTGGGAGGCAGAGAACCTCTTTTTTGTGATGAGAGTTATGTAGAAGTATTACCTTTAGATTGACCTAAACAAGATTAGGTGTGTCTAACGGCTGAGCATACAGGCATCCACAGGTCATACTCAATCTAAATTTAGTTCAACTCAAAAGGTGAACTGATTTTATATGAACCTACATTAATCTGATTTAAAACAGATTGATCTGGTCTAATAAATGCCTGAACACAGCACAACCCCTAGGTTGGGAAAACCCAACTACTCACCCCAGCACTGGGGCTATGCTGCTTGTAGCACCAAATCTAGCTCCCCCCACCCACAACTGAGTATCCCCTGACAGACCCACTGATCCCCTCCTCCTGAAAACCTACCAGCTCCCTCAGACCTACCAGCCCCAATCATGGAGCCATGAACCACATCTGATCTCGCCAGCCCCTCTCCCCCCAGAGTTATTTACCATGGTCTGCCCATGAGTAGCAGCAGCAAAACCATGCACATGCCTAAAAGAGCTAGCCTTATTTAGAATCATAGAATCATAGAGGTAGGGTTGGAAGGGAACCTGTAGATCTTCAAGTCCGACCCCCCACCCTTCTCTGGACCCTCTCAATGTTGTCCACATCCCTCCTGAAGTGAGGCGCACAGAACTGGACATAGTACTCCAGCTGTGGCCTGACCAGTGTTGCGTAGAGGGGGAGGATCACCTCCTTGGCCTTACCTGAGATGCACCTGTGGATGCACAACAAGGTCTGGTTAGCCCTGCCAACTGTGACCTCGCATTGTCAGTCCATGTTCATCTTGGAGTCAATAATGACTCCAAGATCCCTTTCTGCCTCCGTGCTCTCAAGAAGGGAGTTTCTCATCTTATAAGTGTGCTGCTGGTTACTACTGCTCAAGTGCAGCACCCTGCACTTGTCAGTATTGAAGCACATCCTGTTTTTGTTAGCCCACCCCTGTAACCTATCCAGGTCTTGCTGCAGTCTTTCCCTCCCTACTAGTGTGCTCACCTCACCCCAAATTTTGGTATCATCAGTGAATTTAAACAGGTTTCTTTTTACCCCGTCATCCAAATCTCTGATAAAGAAATTGAACAGCGCAGGCCCAAGGACTGAGTGCTGGAGGACTCCACTGCCCACTTCCCCCCAAGTCAAATATGACCTGTCCACCACCACCCTTTGCATATGACCCTTCAGCCAATCTGCAATCCATCTGACTGTGTAGGCATCAATGCCACAGTCGCCTAGTTTTTTAATGAGAATGGGGTGGGAGATGGTGTCAAAGGCCTTGCTGAAGCCCAGAAAGACTATGTCCATGGCGACACTTGCATCCAATGCTTTGTGACCTGATCATAAAAGGCAATCAGGTTAGTCTGACATGACCTTCCCCTAATGAAACCATGCTGGTTGCCCTTCAGTTAGGCAAAACAAAGGCTGAGAAGCAATATGATTGGTGTCTTTAAATATGCTGCAAGAAATTTAATGAGGAAAGCTAGTTAAACTAAAAGAGAATACTAGCACAATAACAAATGAGTTTAAAGTGGCCATGAATAAACTTAGGGTGAAAATTAGGAAGAGATTTCTACCCATCAAAGGTATGTGGCTCTGGAACAGCCTTCCAGCAGGAATACTGAGGACAGGCAATCTAATTATGTTTAGGCTGACACTTAAGTTTTTGAACAGCATTATCCAATATTTTTGCCCAGGTTGAGCTAGTCTGTCTCTTCTAGTCTTTTGTCATTAATATGTAGAATTCCCAGTCAAAATCACTGGAGTGCTTTATACAAGATATATAGAAAGTCACCTCTTCTCTTAAATAATGAACTGCACTGAGTTCCATTCTCTCATTGCAAGACATTTTCCACATTGCACATTATTTTTCCAGTTCTCTTTTTTCTATTATAGCCCCTATAGTGATTTCTTGGGGGAAAAAAAAGAAGTACTAAATTTCAGAATAATGTGAAGATATTTAAAAGCATAGGAAAAGAAATAACCTCTCTCTTTTTGAAAGAAGTTTGATTTTTTTACTAGCTATACCATTGGAACAGCTAATGCAGAAAAAAGTGAGATTTGGAACTGAGAGGAAATACTCCTGATTTTTCCCCCCACTAAATAAGCTCAAAAAGTTCAAAATTAAAGTTAACATACCTTCCAAAGTCAATTGAAAGACTATGGATATAATTGGACTCTCTCAAATTTAGAAGCAAACCCTTAAAGAACACCATGTTGGATACTGACTTTTGCTTCACAGTATATTTTTGTTTCCAGAAGTGCACAAAGGATGAAGCAAAGACTTCACACGTCAGTCCTTATGATTACTAATTGTTATCAGTTTACTAATGTATCTAGAGTTTTCTCTTAGAAATTAAGTTGACTGGTCTTTCAAAAGCAACATGCATTAAAGCAGGATGAACTAAGTTTAGATGCAACCTTTTCCTGGTTATAGACCAGCATGACCTATCTCAGGTCAAAGGCAGGGAAGGACAGGAGGTTGCTAGGACCTGACTGCAACTGCTGTTTGTCTCTGGAAGCATGGGGAGAGAGCCTGGTGCCACAGTTGTCCCTGTGGTGGCTTTTAGATAGCCAAAGCCCCATGCCACCCACACCACTGGATCCAGTGGTTCCACAGGCCACATTTGGCCTGTGGACCATTGGTTACAAGCCTCTGCATTAAAAGACAAATGTAGAGATGACTGTGTTACTATATAACTACATAAATATATTTTCCTTTATTTGAGCAAATATTATTTATTACAGGGGAACCATTAAGCATATTAACATATGATGTGCATGTATGCATAGGTTTCTATATCCTAAAAATGTAATTGTAAATTATGCATTCATGCACATGACTTAGTGTTTCAGAATGTTAAATCGGGCAGATATTTTTGTACTCATACTAAAGTTGGAGTGCATGCAACAAAAATATTGCTTAGCAAAACAAGGCATAACATTTCTGTTTATCCAGCATGAAAATAGTAATAAAATATAGCCACAAGCACTGCAGTTTACAAGGTAAAATCAACCTGAAATGTCAAAATATAAGAATTCAATTTTAATGAAACTACCATGGTAATAGAAAAGTTGCTGACAAAATTGAAATGTTCTAAATCTTAAAAAATCTAAATGGCACCATTAGGTTAAGAAAATCTTTATGCATATGAACCTGGCTCACTTAACATAAAATGGTGAGCACACAATGAGATTGTGTGGATTAACTTCAGTGGGCCTTAAATAAGTTCCAGCCATTACATCTTATCTGGGCTGATACTAGAAGCAGTAGGATGTTTGTTTAATTTGTTCTTTGTTTTCTTCATGACAAAGGTATGTTAGAGATGTAGAAACCTGAATTGGTGAAAAACCTCTCTTTTGCATCAGTAAAGGCAATATAGCTGAAAATCTGGAGTCTCTGGTCAGCCCTAGTATGTACAGTCTCTGAGTGGGTAAATGTCCCTATGTGAGCAAGGGAATGGAAGTGAATATAGTGGATAAGTGAACTTTGAGAAGGTAAAAAGGTGCAGCATATAGGAGAATCAGAAGGAGCTCAGAGGGGAGTTACCTGAGGCACTCTTTCCATATACAGTTCTATAGAATCATAGAAAATTAGGGTTGGAAGGGACCTCAGGAGGTTGTCTAGTGCAACCCCCTGCTCAAAGCAGGATTATCCCCAACTTGATCATCCCAACCAAAGCTTTGTCTAGCCAGATCTTGAGCACCTCCAAGGATGGACACTTCACCACCTCTCTAGGTAACCTTTTCCAGTGTTTTACTATCCTCCTAATGGGAAAATTCATCCTACTTTCTAACCTAAACTTCCTTTGCTGAGACTTGAGAACATTGCTCCTTGTTATTTCATCTGCCATCACTGAGAACATTCACTTGACTCCATTCTCTTTCAAACCCCTATTTCAGGTAGTTGAAGGCTGCTATTAAATCCCCTCCCAGTCTTCACTTCTCTAGACTAAATAAGCCCAGTTTCCTCAGACTGTTCTCAGAAGTCACGCACCCCAGTCCCCTCATCATTTTTGCTACCCTCCACTAGACTTTTTCTAATTTGTCCACATCCTTTCTGTTGTCCAGAGCCCAAAACTGAACAGAGTACTCTAGATGTGGCCTCACCAGTGCTGAATAGAGGGGAATAATCACTTTCTTCAGCCTGCTGGCAACACACCTACCAATGCAGCCCAGTATGCCATTAGCCTTCTTGGCAACAAGGGCACACTGCTAGCTTATATGCAGCTTGTCCTCTGTAACCCCAAGGTCCTTTTTTGCAAAGCTGCTGCTCAGCCAGTCAGCCCCCAGCCTATACTGGTGGATGGGATTGTTCCTTCCTAAGTGCAGGACTTTGTACTTGTCCTTGTTGAACCTCATGAGATTTATTTTGGCTCAATCCTTCAATTTGTCTAGGTCACTCGGAATCCTAGCCCTATCCTCCCATGTATCTACTACTTCCCCCAGCTTGGTGTCATCTGCAACTTGCTCAGGGTGCACTCTGTATCATCTTCCAGGTTGTTGATGAAGACAATGAACAAAATCAGGCCTAGGACTGGCCTTTGGGGCACTCCATTTGATACTTATTGGCATAACTGAAAATAGGACAATGGTGACTATGACCTCCTATTAGTGTATTATTCTTTTTTCTACCTAAAGCAATAAGAAATTTCTTCTGCATGAGATGCATGTTGGCGAATACACTGTAAAAAAAAAAAAGAGTGGTTTGGAGGGACTAAAAGAGGAAATAGAGAGCATCACAGAAGATGGGGCACTTGACCAAACTGGTTCAGGAAGTAACACTACATTCCAGAAAGAAATGAATTGTGCATCACAGCACCAGAGAAAGTGCAAATCAGAGAGGAGGCCTGAGAGTCTGAAGCCACCAGAAGCCAGAAAACCAGGCAATATCCTATACAGCTGTAGGCAAATGAGGACTGTGAGATTGTTACTACCAAAGATAAAAAGACTAAGAGAATACAACAGAAGTAAAAGTATCTAATTGCTATAATGAATTTTACCATGGAAAAAAGCAAAAAATATTTCCATTGCTTTTATACCAATGCTAGGAATCTAGAAAATAAGTAAGGAAGAGGAATCAGAAGTGCTCCTTATTTAGAAGAAATTTGTTACAACTGGCATTGTTGAAACCTGGTAGGATGACTGCATGACTGGAATTATAAAAAAGTACTTGTTATAAATTGTTCATGGAAAAGAACAGAGTAGGTAAGAAAGGGAGAAGATGGATCTCTATTTAAAGAGATCATTACCCTTTTAAGGCTACTGATACCTCAAAAGAACAGGGACTTGAATGTAAATGCACCAATATGCTCAGTAATATATTCAAGCTGGGGTTATTGGTGTGGTTGTGTTGCAGACTACCAAAAATCAAGCCAAAAAACAGGATGAGTTGTACCTCATGTATTCATATATAATACATAAAAATAAAAACAAATACCTACAGGGACTTCAATTTGGGAGACATGCTGGAGTTTTCATGACGTCCTAGTAAAACACACTTAGGAGTTTCCAAACATTATAGATGATAATGTTTTATCACAAAAGATATTGTACCCAGCATAAGCCAACTCTATTGTGGACCACATCATAATTGGTAACAGTGAATTAATCATTGTTTTCTGCAAGTTAATAGTTGCTAAGGGACCAGACTGTATGTTTTGATTATACTTAAACAACTCAAAATCAACAAACCCCCCAAAATTGCACTCAATAGTCTTAAAAAATATGGGGGGGGGGAATTCCTGACTCACTGATGTCAATTTCATAAAAGAATTGAGAATTTTGGAGGTATGAAAGAATCTTAGGCTAGGTAGACACATCCACAAAGAGATAAAATGTGCACATGATCCAAAATACTAAACAGTGAGGATAAGTCACTCATACAGAGCAAACTGGTTCTTTACCAATCTGGTTAAGTTAAAACAAAATACATTTTAATACAGCCAAAAGCAAAAATATAGATACATGTTGAAAAAAGGAATACAAGCCATATTTACAGAAAGAAGAGTAGTTCCCTAGAAAAAAGTGACTGAAAAAAGACTAGTCTGATTCTTGTATGTATAGAATGTGGAGCAAGAAGAAGGAATAGGTAGATATTCTTGGTATATCTACACTGGTAGATCAATACTGAACCAGCAGATCCATATAACTCATATCCAAGTCCTTTAAAAGTGTTGACCAAGAAGCCTCAGACAGCATTAATCCTGACTTTAAACAACAATGGATCACTGGAGAAGTCCCGGAGATAGGAGAGAAAGCCAACATTTTGCCAATATTTGCAAAGTATAAGTGAGATTCACTTGAATAATAAGAAGTGTATCAGCCTGATATCATTCCTGAACAAAATAATGGGACACCAACTAGTTACTCTAGTAACAAAGATCAAATGCAATCTACATAGGTTTATGGAAATAAATCATGCCAAACTAAGATGGTATTGTTTTTTAAAGATAGTTTAAATTTGGTAGCTAAAGGAAACACATTGACTAATATACATAGACTTTTACATTCTTTTTGACTTGATACTACATGACATTTTGATAGGAAACAAGAATGATACAAAATCAACATGGCACATATTAAATGGATTAAAACTGGCTAACTCGAGATGTAATCATAAATCATAAAGCAGCTCCATTCCCAGTGAGGTTGTACAAGGACAGTTCTTAGACTCACCCATTTAATTTATTTCTTTTGATCAGTGGAAAAAACAAAGTTAATTATTAATAAAGCAGTCAGATGATAGAAAAGCTGAAACAGTGGTAAATGATGAGAAGGACAATTTGTTGTTACAGAGACTAGTAAATTAGATTATAAAGTACATGTGAGTAAACACTGGAACAGTCCATGCCAGAATTTATTGTTCCTAGGTACTGCATTTATACATATACCCAAAACCACAGTATAATGAGCTGTGGCAGTGTAGTCACATCTTCCAGGGGATCCAGAGGGTAAGCCTGCCAGCCCAGAGTGGCTCCACTCTAGTTCAATGTGCTGTGAAGGGACTGGTTGGGGCACAAGTGTGCTACAGTGTGGGACTAGCTACCAAGCAGCCTCCACACTATAGTAACCTTGTGCCCCAGTCAGCCCTGCTCATCATCTTCATGTGCATTGCGGCACAGTAAATAACTCCATAGTAGGATCGTACTTACATTGGGCTGTACTATTCTGTGGCAGGGTTAATTATTTTACTCCAGCCTAATAGAGCTGCACATGTAGACACTTTACTGCAGAGCTAATTAATAGACGTGTGTGAAGCTTTGGTCACCAGTTCAATTTGGAGACGATTTGGCCTGACTTGGAGCCTGTCCATCACCCTCTGACACCTCTATTTCCATTTTCACTGACTGGCTTTCTTCCATGCATACCAGCCCCTGGCTTCTTCACTATTCATTCCATCAAGAAAGAGCACACACACACCTATTGCAGATGCTTCCTAAGCCTGACAAAGGGTTTTTAAACCTGAAAACTTGCTAAGATACATTTATCCAACTATTCAGTTGGTCTAATAAAAGATATGAGAGTTACCCTCAATTGATCCATGCTGGGGCCAGGACCCAAAGGAGGGTCAAAGGGCCAGGGGCCCACCATGAGAAATGCCCAGAACAAGAGGCTCAAGATTCCGATTAGCCTGAAGGCAGGGCCAGGGCCTAAGGGGGAGCCAAAGGTCCCAGATAGGAGACCACTGCTGGAGAGGGTGAAGAATGAAATGTGTGAGGCATGGGCCTCAGTGTAAGGGAAGGTACAGAGCTGCAGAATGGATGTCATCCCAAGACACCAAATGGGCAGCCTCCCACCTGGGAAACATCTGAATCAGTTTTCCATCAAGGCATGGCAGGAAAAAGAGGGATGGGCAGCTGGCCCAGAAACAGATTGGCAGGCAGAGATCTCACTGGCATCAGGAATTCCCGCTGTTACAAACTACCATCCCTGCTGGTTTCATTCTGCTGTGCCTTAACACACATACAAAGTCACACATGTAATGAGATTTGCTTTCAGAAGCTTGAGGTACAGTTTCCCTGGAACCCCTGCACCTATCTCTTTGAAACCCGGCAGGTTTCATGTCCTCAGAAGGGGCTACCATCCCTGCTGCTTTCATCTAAATCTGCTTTAACACACATAAATGACATGAGTTTTGCTTTCAGCAGTTTCAGGTGCAATTTCCCATAAAACCCTGCACCTATCCCCTTGGAGGTTGGCAGAACTCATGCCCTCATAAGGGGCTACTATCCCTGATGTTGTCATCAAAATCTTCTAAAAAATGACAAAGTTATAGGTATTTCAGTGATTCCCCATTATTGTCTCTGGCTGAATCACCAAATCTCTCCAAATCAATGCCAAATTTTCCAATGCCAATTCAGCTAAATTGATTTAGGACAGTGATCCAAATCCCTAAATCAAATCACTGTTCGCTGAATCAGCTGAATCTGAATCAAATACTTCGCTATTCATACAGGCCTACTAATCAGTCAACTCCACAGTAAAGTGCATATGTAGATGTCCCCTATATGTTTCACTATGGTGGAACTGAAGGTCATTACATAAAGAGTACAGCTTAGACTTATAAGAATGGGGACTGGGATATATAATTTTGGAAAAGACTTTGGATCATGGTAGATAATCAGCTGAATCTGCATTTTGTGTGTTCTGTGACTGCCATCTTATTTTTACAAATAAAATGCATTTAAATTCTGTACCATTATCACAATGTAGATGTTACCCTCAAAGTTATTAAATACCCTAAAATAATTCAGTAATACTTTCCCCATGAAACTTCCAGTGAAAATACAGAGATTCTCTCCACATTTCCAAATGGAAATAGCTCAAAGATGCAGATTTAAAATGCTTCAACCCTTTCTACCATTAGTTATTGGAACAGTTTCCTACTAAAACATACAACAGATTTTTCTATCCAAATATAACTTGTTCTCTTTTATGTTATGCCTATTTTATTGACTTAGATTGCTAACTTAACACAAAGCAACATGCCAGTAAATGACCTAACAAAACAAAATAATTACAATTGGAAAAGTAACCCTACATCATTATATCCGAACTACTATTTCTTCAATCCAATAGTGACTTGTCAATCTACAGCATAAGTAGCACAAAAAAGTATATTTTCAGAATTAGCCATGCTATATAAGTCTGGTATATTTAGATTAGCATATTGTATTAAAATATATTAGATTAAAACTCTGAGAAATTAATCTACAGTTACAAATCAAGTTCAGTAGAGAAAAATTATACTGATATATGTTAATTTTCATATGCTTACAAGATCATACAAATTTAGTAAATAGTGTTTCTGTTGCTAGACTGCAGGAAATAAGTTGATTTGACATTGTAAGTGACCTCAATTCAAAATTACTAATAGCTTCTATAAAGTTCTTCACAACCCCAAAACCTCTATGACATGGAACTTGCACTCTCTCTTTCCTTACTTTCTCATAAGACATTTGGGGGAAAAAAAACATTTCAGGAAGTACAAAAGTAGGAAACAAAATCATTTCACATTTATGTAAGATTATCAGAAAGTTACCATGTTTAAAGCATGTGAATTGCTGAATTCCCCAAATATTCTGGTGTGAACTAGTGATATTTTCATATTTTTATACAATACTTTATTCAGTAATTTACAATATACCCCTTCAACCTAAATGTTCTTTAAGCAAATTCCGAAAAAGAGAAGTTCCAACCTACATAATAATCATACATTGTTTCACTACAGTGCTCATCCAAGTCCTCTCTCTTTTCTTAGGCAAAGCACATCTGTATCCTAAATCATGTGATAAAAAGTTATCTTTTAAAAACATTCTATATTTTTCACCAACATACCACCTTACTACCTACCTGGCAAACAGCTACAGTAAAATTCACCAATCAAATCCTGGCAATAGCCTCCATTTTTGCAGGGCTTGAAAGCACATTCATCAATGTCCATTGAACAGTTTTTGTCTGACAGAAAAGAAAATGAAACATTAAAACTATAAATCATTTTGGGTTTAGGAAAGCAGAAAGCTACTTCATAGTCCAAGTGACAACTACATAATTTAACTTTTCCAGGTTGGGAACGCTGTATTTTATTTTTCCTTGACAGCTGTAAAGTTAGGGATTTTCATCGATCATAGCTGATAGTTAAACAAATTAAATAGTGTATAAAGGCGTGATGTACACAAAAAAGTGAGCCACTTTCACAAATACATTTCATTTCCAGCAGCAAAGATATAGTTAGCACTGTATGGCACATTAAAAACATCAAATAAAGAAAACAAACAAAATGATTTCAGAGGTCTATTGTTTCTAATTACTATATATATATATATATTCATAAATATATATATTCTTACGGTTATTTCCTAGCATAATCAGGTGAAATTTCTCTTTTGAATCCAAAAGTCAAAAACAAATTCAGCCAGTTTTTTCAGTTTTCACCTATTTACAGATTCTCAGGTGAGCTACAAACAAAATTGATAACAAATCCAAAGTGTAACAGAAACAAAGAAATGTTAAGTAATGTAAGAAAGAAGATTTAAGAGCAAATAAATCGAGCATAGTGAACCAGATCCTCAGTTCATGCATCAATGAATTCATCAGCTACTTGGTGCTGCACTAAATACCTGTTCTGTGATCAGACAACTTACTTTGAGCCACATGATTGTAGATTGGGTATGGCATGCACAGTAGGGGTGTGTGCAGCAGTCCATATTTGATTCAGAGTCAGATTTGGCTCGATTCAGGGGTCAGTAATTCGATTAGTTGATTAGGATCACTGTCCCATTTCGACCCAGCCGAATCTGAATCTGAAGATTTGATACCGATTCAGAGAATCAGCGATTTGGCCATAGACACAGCTTTAAATATTTTTCTATATACCTTGAGGTACCAGATGTGGCTTGTGAATGCTGAGATGGTGGGGCAGATGGAGTATCCCACAAGAGCATGAGGGGGCCTCCCACTTGCTCTGCAGCAGACCCCCCCCACCCTCCTCCCTCGGTGATCAGCCACAGGGTGACCCCAGGTGCCCCCCCAGACCCAAGGGGCATCAGTTGCTGAGCCAGGGGGAGGAGAGGTCATGTCCCCTGTGCATTCCACAGTGGATGTGAAATTGAACCAGAAATGCTTCTGGTCCATTTCTGGGACCGCCACTGAGTGCACTCGGGATCCCCCCCCCCCACGCTCCTGTGGGATGTTCCATCTGCCCCCCTATCTCAGTGTTCTCCAGACACCTGGTACCTTGAGGTATGTAGAAAAAACATTTAAGGGTGTATCTATGTCCAAATCAATGATTGTCTCCAAATTGATTTAGAACATTCCAATTCTATTCAGAGAGATTAAAGGGTCTAGTGATTCAATTTGGATTCGGAGATTTGGCAGCTGAGTTGGGTTGAATTTCTGCTGAATCAAATCAGTGACTGAAGCTTGTACAGCCTGGTCAGACTAGGGAGAGAGGACAGGAAAAATGTAGTCCTGGGGCTTGGGTGAGAGGCTGGAATTTCCTAGCTACAATGCTGTGCTTCGAATGTGTACAGATGTTCAGTACATTGGGCTAACTCATTCCCAATTTAACTTAGTACACCCACTCATGTGAACTTAATTAGATCAGGCCAGCAATCTTTTTGCCTGATCTTATGTCCTGAAACATCTGTACAGATCAGCACTTAGATTGACTTAACCCTAGTTGGGCCGATCTAAATGTAATGTCTGTACATACCCTTAGAGTATACTCTCATTTCCTGTAAGTTATACTGGAGGTTACTTAAGTCCCTACTTGGGCCATAATCAAGAGACTTAAGAGTGAAGTCTTATACTTAAGTGGAGTATAATATATAATGAAGTCTGTATATAATTTTTTTTCAAGTCACTGTTTAGAAGACTTTCAAGAACTCTGATATGCATATCGGTACTGATTCAGATTGGTTTGAAATGCCTCACGTGAACATAGGATTTGGAGTCCCAATTTGGTGTCATCTGAGTAAATAATTTCTAAGACTGTCATCCCTCCACAATCTTGGTAGAATACGGGGAGGATAGGAAAGCAGCACAGCTGTCCATTACATAATTTAGAAGGCTTTTCTGAACAATTAATATTAATTAGATAAAATGGGGCAAGTGCCTGAACCAGCACCTTTGTTTTCCAAAGCAGCGAACCATCATTCCTCTGGCTTGTTCATCTTATATTGGCTACACATATCTTCCTCTCAGATTTATATTGTGCCTGCTTCAAGAGTAGGGCTGGAGGTTTTCAAAGAATAGCCCATGGTGAAGTTATGAAGTCGCTTTGCTTTCAGCCATAACATGATAGTTATGATTTTTCTGTAACTACAGTTTGAGACTTTACTCAACATTATGTGCATGTCTAAGCAATTCTGTTTCCCTCAGGCATCAGTGCAACCAGAGTACAGCCTACAGAGTGCAAGGAAATGTAGGATGAACATAGCTATGTAAAATCCAATGTGAGCATAAAGTGCCAAAAGAGTAAGTTACGCAGCTATGGAAGTGCCACTTAGACATGGTACTTAGCAATGTCATCTTATTTCACCAATAGGAAATCTAGATTCAAGTATGTACTTCTTCCATGGACTTCCTTTGTGACCTGGGCAAGTTATTAATCAATCTGTATCCCTCTCTCTGTGTCTTACCCACAACTTGCACTTTCCTAATATATGCTTGCCTTAGGGTTTTGAGTTAATAAAGAGCTTCCTATAATATACAACCAAACAGGTGGGTTTCTCTGTTAAAAGGTCACAACTGAAAACCTTCAGTATGTTCTGGTTTACCTGAAAAAAATCTCAGATTTTAAATATATTATATTGAGATATATCATTCCATTATATATATGTCAACAATAATTTTAAAAATATATTTTCAAATTTAATGGGGATAAACAATAATAGGAAAAATAATCTCAGTGTTTTCCGTGAAGCTATGACAAAAGGACAGAATAAGTCCCATTCCAGTTTATTTTGTTCTTCCTTGGAGAATATACACAGTTTTTCCCAGATGAGTCTAACTGTTACACTTTACCTTCTAATTAAACAAATCATGCATAATGCTTTCAAATGAAAAACTGTCAGAGAATTATTTTTGTAAACAAAGCTGTTTGACTAATTTCTAGTTGATTGGAAAAGTGGTATTGTTGAACCATAATTGAGTACCTATTATTTCAAAGAACTCAGTAGTGGGTTGTGTATTTTTGTGTACATGGGCAAGCATGCACACACACTTCATTCTAATATTATCCCTGAATTTAATATTTAATATGAAATCTAAATAGGATTTTTTTGTAAACCAACTCCCCAACTTTAATTTAATGTTAGGTGAACAAGATGTACTAGTGTAAGTAAACATTAAGTACAATGATAAAGATCATTAAGGAACACCAGAGAAATGAGAGAATAATGGCTGACCTGTAGGGCAGTGGTTAGAGATATGTACAGGAATGGCAGAGCCACCCAGATTCCGACTGCCTCTGGGTGAATGGGATCTAGACCCCAGGATCTCCAGCATCCCAAATGAGGTTAATCCTGACCGTCATAGGTTTTGGATGATTCCATGTCTGGGATGTGCATACAGGTCCCTTCTACTACTGCACATGATCAGTGGATGTAACTGTGTAGTCATGCATAGGTTCATAAGACTATGTGCTCACAATAAGAATGCCAACCTGTTGTGTTACTGATTTCTTGGAACAAGGGCTAAAGACAGACATTCAAAAAGCCTGAGCCTGAATTGATTCAATCTTTGCAGATTAGTTTAACTGGTTTGAAACTGGATAGACGTACTCTCTGGACTGAGGAAATTCAGGTGCATGCCTGCGGTGTCTCATGCTAGAAGCTGGGGAGCTGATCTGAGGAGGGCATGGCCAGTCCCCCACAGGACTCTCTCATTAGGTAGGTCTGCCTGCATGGTCCCAGGCTTTTCCCCACTGGCTGCTCAAGCAGGAGGAGTGTTGCCAGCCATCAGCCACAGGCTAGCACTCTGAGGCAAGGTGGGGTATGCTCAGTGCATGCATCTGTTGATGATATAGAGCTTTTCAGTCTCCTTCCCTGACTTATCACACTGTCTGTAGCAAACTGTCAGGTGAGTAAGCCACCTGGGGGAGGGACATAGGGAGGGGAGGAGGTGATAACAGTCTTTATCACCTGATTAGTAAAACAATAGTTTCTCTCCACATTACTTCAAATTTCATAAACAGCCTACCAGCTGACCTGTTGATTAGCTCTAAAAGCGTAAGCAGTCACTGTACTGTCTGTCTGTCCCAGAGAAATTGGAGAGAGAGACACACACAGACACCTCTAGCCATTAGCTAACATGCCACATGCTGGCTATGGTCTCTGCTGTGGCAGATAGGAGGAAGAGATCTCTGCTTAAACTGCAGTGGGGAGGGGAATAGAGGGGGGTATGGGGAAGCTAACAGACCCTGCTGTGCCTGAGGTCCAGCCAGGCAGGTGCAGAGGGGAGGGGCCAACCCTGTTGTGGAGCAGAGAGCCCTGGCCAGCCCAGAGAGCATGCCAGGATGCTGGGGGACTCTTATTTAACTTAAACAAGGAAGGGGTCTGGGACAGGCATTGCATAATCTGGTTTGAGCCAAATCATTTAAGTCTGATACTACATTCAACCAGGTTTATCTCAATAGTGGCTTCAGTCATTTTCAAACTGGTTTATTTGCACTGAACATCTGTTCTGTTAAAGGTTTAAACCAGTTTCTGATCACTTAAACCAGTTTATGTGTAATGTCTGTCCCTAGGTTTAATGGGCATGTCTACATGAGATGTTTACTGCACAATTGACTAATTAACTGCATAATAAACATCTGTCTACACATGTGCCCCTATTAGGATGCATGAAACTAATAAACTCTGCAGTAGGGTAGGAATTATAAATATAAGCCCAACCCTGCTGTGGAGTTCTCATGAGTAGCAGCACATTGGCAGATGCTGAGGCAGCTGGCTCGGGCACAAGGGTGCTTCAGTGCAGGTGCTGCCTGCCAGCTAAACACACTAAAGGACCTTGTGCCCCAGCCAGCTCCTCTGCAGCAAACTGAGTCCAGTTGGAGCAGCCCCAGGCTGGCAGGCTGACCCCTGAGGCCCTCTGTCAGTCAGGGCTGCTGCGACCTAGCTTAATGTGGTATGCTCCAGGCACACATGTAAACTACATGCCTGGGACCTTCCTGGGAGCAATAAACCACAGAGCAATAAGTGGTTGATAAACCTTGGAGCAATAAACCGGAGTTCTGCAGTTTACTGCTGACCCCTAACAGCATGTGTAGATGCACCCAATGTGACAAGGAATGCCATGTGGATGACCACATCAGGATGCCTAAGTTCCAGAAGAAATAGAATTCCACCTTTTGTCCCTACTTGTAAATAGCATCATCCTCCAATTGAAACCGTTCATTTTCATAGAGCTGGCTCTCAGTCGCTTGCCCAAAGCCATTGACTTTCCTCTTTCTCCACATATTCTTCTCTTTTTCTTATCCCTGTACTACACAGGCATTCAGCTAGATCTGTTTGCCACTACCTACATCCTTATGCACATTTTTTATATCAAGTCCAACACTGTTGGTATGTAAGTATCTCTTCTCTTAGATTTGTCAACACATGAAGACTGTCACCTTCTGCTATTACTGTTTGCCCTCTCATTATCCCTCACTGCTAGAGCAGTAGCACTCTTTTTTGCCTTTCTAAAACAGCAGCTCAAAAATCAATATGCCACAAGGTTAGGGGCTGGAACATATTAGTTATTATGTCCTTGTGGAGAATGCTTTATTAGTTTCCCTAGAGGATTCTGGCTCCGAAAGGGTCATGAACAGAATTGACCTCTCATGCAAGTACTATTTGCAAGTTTTCTTAATTCTATTTTATATAGAAACAAATTTGTAATTGGCAAGCTGTTTATCATGAGAATCATTCATATCCCACTTGAAGCAAACTGTGCTTTGTCTAAAACACACAGTTATTCTCACTGTTATCCAAATCACACAAAAGAAAATCATAGTGGTGACATGATCTTCAAAAGATAAACATTACTCCATATAGCTGTCATTGCTTGCCTGAGTAAACTTTGAAATGAGACTTAGCTAAATAAAGCAGATGAGGTATTTTAAAATATTTTCTCTATGCAAGATATACTTTTTTGCTTACTCTCTTTTAACAGAACAGCATTCATATCAGCACTTCTAGCATCTGGGAAAGAGATTAAGATAGACAATGGATACGAAAGGACATTGCAGTGAGATGAATTGGTTTTCATTAGTACCAAAGCAATAAATAAAACACAATCAAGAACATTTTATTTACTTCTAATTTTTGACCAGATTTAAATAATTATTATCTCATTTAAGTTTAAAAATAAATCTTACCAGTGAAGCCTGGAGGACAAATACAACTGTAGTCCGCAATGAGGTCTAAACAAGTTGAATTGCTTTTACAGAAGCCGTAAGTGCACTCATCAAAGTTGATTTCACAGTTCAGACCATCAAATCCTTGGTTGGAAAAACAAAGAGCAGTGTATTATTAATCTATACCTGTGCCTTTTCTTTTCCAACACCGAGAGTGTGTGTGTGTGTGTGTGTGTGTGTGTGTGTGTGTGTGTGTGTGTGTGTGTGTGTGTGTGTGTGTGTGTGTGTGTGTGTGTGTGTGTGGGGTGGGGGGAAGGGGGGAACTTGTGTGCGCACATTTGCTGTTTAAATAATAAATCATTGTATGTCATGTTTGCTGTTTAAATAATAAATCAATGTTTATCAAATTACTTTATAAAAATAAACACAAAATACCTTATGTTTTTATAGAGAGCTCTTTCTGAAAGACTTTTCTATTCTATTCTATTAGTAAATCACTACTTTTGACCTCCAAATGCATTTTAAGCGCATCACAAAAATAGGACTGGGGGTTTACCTTAATCCAGTTTTAGCTTTTTTTCCATAATCATCTCATAAGAACTAGTTAACATATATGTTAAAGAACATTTATAATGAAATGAATTTATAAAATTATTTTGGTCAAAGTTTTAAAAGCTCTACCAAATGCCAATTCTATTTCCCAACATTTTCTATTATTATGTGTTTTCTACAGAACAGTGAATGTGTGGAACTGAATTTTAGCTAATTCTAACTTGTAGGAGAAGGCAAAGGTTTCATATACAAGAAACTGCTGAAGAATCTCTACTACAATATCTGACATTTCATGCTCTTGTAAATGTATTCTAATGCATGGTCACGCTACAAAATGACTATCATTAGTGCTGTCACAGGCCATGGCTGTAAGAAGACCATGACTAATGTTAAGCTATCAGCACCCTCAGTGCAACGCATATTCTAATAATTTCTCAAACTGACCATGGAACCAATTTCCACTGATCCCTAAGTCATAAAACTTTGCAATTACCCTGAGTTCCTTAATAATGTATACAGTAACAGTTCTCATTTGCAATCAGAGTTTAATCAGATCCATGTCTCACAGATAACTACCAAGTCACAAAATTATCAATATGAATGCCAAGGTTTATTTTTCTAATTCCAATGATATGAGATTAAGTCAGGTAAACAGTAACATGAACCTTTATAAACTTAATTTACAACTGATCTACAATAACTATCTTGTTTTCTAACTTAAATTAACTAATACTGGAAACTACACTTTTAATAAAATATGTTTAGGGAATCTCATATGATCGTAGAAATAGCATAAGCATTATAATGCCTATAATATTACGTAATGTCTCTGAAAATTAAAACTACTGTAGTTAACCCCATCTTATTCTTTAAGTTTGACATTAAAAACAGGCTACATTACTTCATCTTTCATAATTGCAAATTATAAAATTGATTCTGTTTCTCCTAAGATCTATCAAGTTATCCTGTAAATATTCCAAGCAGAAACAATTCATAAAAGGCTCTGAGAAAAATCACTCTAAATTCAGGGAAAAAAAAAATTATGAGTGGTTTTCTCAGCAATCAGTTTTGTTCATGTTCAGTAGTTTACATTGAAGAATAATAAGAAGAATACAATAAAGAACCTTTTCTTAAAGGATATGAATGGACTCCAAAATACTGGCAGTCAAAAGGGAATTACTATCTCTATTATAATTGTACATGTTATACTTAAGTCCTCAGGCTACAAAGTAGATGCTTATATATCCACACCCAATGCTTCCCTAATGCATTTCAGTTTTCTGATCCATCTTCTATAAAGTTGGGGTATTAAACATTTGTTTTTATTACTGTCATTCTAGTATTGCTAGATTCATGGATATATATCTACTTAAATAATGCTTCCACATGTACCTGTTGTCATCTTTTTATGAGCATTTGTTTTGTCATCTTGATGTACCCAGATGCAAATAAGACCTCAGAAGTAAATAATGTACCTTGATAAGGGAGAAGTTATAACTCTTGATTTGAAGCCTGTCAAGGCAGCCTCAGACTCTTCAGGCATTTTTTTGCAAATTGTCACTTATGATAACAATATATTATTTTGAACAACTTACCTTCAGGACAGAAACAATCATATCTGTTGACATCATTCTGACAGACAGCACCATTCAAGCAGGGTGTGGAATCACAGTTATTCACTTCTATTTCACAGTACTGACCTGAAAAACCTAAAAGAAGAAAAAGAAGAAAATAGGTTCTCTCATTTTTATGTGTACCTCTGCATTAAACATTTATTCCAGAAACTTTTGCCCAATTAAAATAATGTAACACTGATAATAAATCAATATATTCCATTGCAGCAGAAGATCAGAAAGTATATATTCTACTCCTGGTCTTGAATACATTTGGCAAGTTACTTGGCCAATGTTTTTAAAGATTTCCACCAATACACATAACAGCAACACCTTTATTTTATATTAGCTGCACTATTTTATTGGCAGTACAAATTATAAATTCACTGGCTTCCTCTTGAAGAAACCACATTCTGGGTCTCTGCGTTCTGCAGGATATACATTCACACTTGTAATTTTCAAATGTACAGAGTATATTATAGACTCTCACTTTTAAATTGTTATAATACAGTTTTTAAAAAATGAGAATTTTCTTCATAATCTGATTCTTTCAGTTGAGAAGAAATACACTCCAAAGGAAAAAAATTAATCCTATGGAAACAGCAAGTAAATATACTGAACCACATTGTCAGGAAACAATTTGCTGGAAATATGTTGGACTGCTAGGAAGGTAGTTCAGTATATTCATAGTCAAGATAATTCAATAGAATTCATTAAAAATAATCTGAGGCCTGAGTGGCCACTGGGTTTTCTACTTGAATATTCTAGTTCAGATGCAAAACAATGTTAATCATAATTGCCCGTTTAAATTAATACACTTTTTAAAGCATTACATGAAGTAAATAGATACAAAGTATATTAGTAATTTGTGTGTACTGCAAAGCCTGTAGAAAAGTAAATGTATTTTCAACTCCTGATTTTATCAGTGACAATTTAAAATATCACTGTTAAAAACCTACAGACGATAAATGAACCTTTTTTCTACTTGATTAAAAAAAGAAAAAAAGATCACAATATCCCATACCTTCAGTGTTAATCAAGTAAGAAAAAAATAATATTTTCCTATAAAATGAAAATATTCCACCATAAAGCTCACATGTAGCTTTATTTTCTGGTTTAAGTACTTTCACCATGCACTTGAGTAATTACTTAAAAGGCAAAAAATTCTTTTTTGTATTTATGTTCCAAGGACTACTGAATGTAGTGAAATATTTCATTTGCATTTTATGCACTACTATTTCAGTAAGCCTCTCAGAATGTATCTATTTATGCTAGTAAGTAAAACCAAGTTGTACATAACTTACAAAGTAATTTAAAAACACACACAAATTAAAAAGACAACCAAGTAGCATTTTTCATATTTCATGTTGTAACTCCAGTTCTCAAGCTCATCACAATTTTTCAAATATTCCATATTCTAACCTTGCTCCACAGTGAAAATATTTCCTTTCTGTCATCAAAAATTCTCTTAGCATACTCCTCTATTTTGTGCCAAGATCATTACATTCAACTACAGTATTAAATAAAATCAGTCCCAAGGCTGATTCTGAAGATATGTTTCTAATAATCAGCCCAATTTCCTTTTCAATACAATTTATTGTCATCTGCTCTTTAGCCAATTTCTTGAGCACTTTACCATTATTCTACTAATCCCCACCTTCTCCAGTTGAAAGAATAATTTCCTGTCGGCACCATATCAAATGCTAATGTCCAGATAAATTGGAACTATTGTACTCCCTATGTTTAGAATATCAGCTATCTTATCAAAGAAAGGCATTAGACACATCCAACATGATTTACTTCTGGCAAATGCATGTTAAATTCCATTTAATTTTTCATTCAATTCCACCTGTTTAATTATTTTTTTGCTTCAAAATTTAACTAAAGCTTTGTAGACTACTGACATCAGACTAATGAATCTGTAGTTGCCTGAGCTCTGAATATAGAATCAAATATCTTTCAGAGAATTTACTTTTACCCTCAGAGATTTACAGAGCCACCAAAGAGACAGGAAGTGAGAATCCTAATGAGGTGGATCCCACAAAGAAGGGGGGCTCCAGTAATTCAAACAGCTATGTTCTTCCTTCACTTTTAGCTCTATTCTTATCTCTTCTTAACTCAGTTCTTTTGCTTTTGACTATTCAAATGAATAAAACCCAAGTTTTTCTCATGAACTGAGACCGGCCTGCTCACAGGTAAGCAGGGGCCCGTGGAGGGAGGGACTTAGCCACCTTAGCCAGCTGGGAGCCGGCTGAGTCAGAGGCTGGGGGGGCCATGCCCCCCCGGCTCCAATTTGGCCCAGCCCAAAAGGGAGCTGTGCAACTGGGCTGCCGGCATGTGAGGCAGGTTAGGGGGAGGGGAGTACTTACCTGTTCCTTCCCTTGGTAGGGGAGAGGGACACCCTAAGCCCCCTTAACCCCCTTAACCTCCAAGTCCAGTGAGGCATCAGCTGGCCCTTCTGTACATGTGCACAGTTTGAAAAGGGCTCAGCAATGGCACAAGCCCCAGTCTGGTCCCGGCTCCAGTGAAAGATGCATGGATGTAAGCCCTCTGTGCCCCCGTGAGCCCAGGGACTCCCAGAAGAGCCCCCAGGACCCCCAATGATCCCAGCCTGCCTGCAGGTAAGCAGGGGCCCATGGAGGGAGGGACTTAGCCACCTTAGTCAGCTGGGAGCCAGCTGAGTTGGAGGCAGGGAGGGCCACACCCACCCTGGCTCCTAATTCACCCAGCCACCCGGGTCACTGCACAACTGGAGCCTCACAAACAGGCCACGCAAACAGGTGTGCACAAGTTAGCATGGGAGTTCCTGCAGGACGGCAAGCAGGAGGGTCTGCGGCCCTGTGTGATTCCCCTAGAGTAGACAGTCCCAGCCGTAGCTAGTGCGTAAGTAGCACAACACAGATGAGCACATGCTGTACCCTGAGGGTCCCCTCGGGGTCTGTGCTCTCCCCCTCTGGCACCTCAGAGGTCTCTACCAAGACAGAGCCCATGGTTCTGGCCTCCACGTAGATGGAGCCTCTGGCTCTTGGCTGTGGGGATTTCTGTCACTTTTTCAGGCTCTGGAGTCTGGAAGCATGGCCACCTCCCCTTGTGAGTTTTGCTCCCTAATGGGGTCTCTGGCATACCAGCTGGAGGAGCTCCAGACTACAGTCCAGAGGCTGCATACCATCAGCGAGTGTGAGCAGGAGTGCGACTCCTACTGCTAGGCCCTTCTCCCCTGGGAGATGGAGAGTAGACCACGGTCTCCCTCCAGGACAAAGGAGGACTCAGAGGACTCAAGGACCTCCCTTATTGTCCAGACCAGGAGTTAGACCAAGGTGGTCAAGGGCCCCAAGGCCCACCAAACCCAGGCCCCTGCCCCGCTGGAGCTTTGCAACAGGTAGAAGAGCCTGCTGAGTTGCCAGCTCCTAGAGACAACACAGGCTCAACTGTACTACCGCCCCCACTCTTCCCAAGACAAAACACAAAGTGTTTGTAGTGGGAGACTCCATCCTGAGGGGGACTGAGTGGGTAATCTGCTGCCCCGATTCCTTAGCCTGGGAAGTTTGCTGCTGCCCTGGAGCCCATATTTGAGACATTTTGGAGAAGATCTCTAAGCTCCTCCGGCCCACTGACAACTACCCTATGCTCCTTTTTCATGTAGGCACCAATGACATGGCTTGGAGCACTCCCAGCTGGGTCATAAAGTGCTACAGGGATTTGGGAGTGGGGTTAAAGGGTCTGGGGGCACAGGTGGTGTTTTTGTCAATCCTCCCAGTCTCAGGCTATGGGCTGAGGAGGGAGAGCAGGATCCAGATAGTAAACCAAAGGATGTGGTGCTGGTATCATTGGAAAGGCTTTGGCTTCCATGACCACAGTCAGTTCTTTGGTGAGAGAAGCAGTGAGCTTCTGGGAAAGGACGGCCTCCACCTCTCTCCACTGAGGAGGAGGCTCTTCTCAGCCAGATTGGCTGACCTGCTCCACTGGGCTTTAAACTATGCCCACCGGGGGATGTGGGGACTATTCCCACTTCTGGCCCACTCAGCAACCCTTGCAAAGGCAGCAGGCCAAGGCATTTCAGGGAACCCACCTGCCCCAGCCCTGGAATGAACTGTAGGCAAGGCCAGGGCCCCCAAGGGGACACTTGCTTGCCTATACTCAAATGCCAGAAGCTTGGGGAATAAACAGGAGGAACTTGTCCTCCTGCTAAAGGCAAATAACTATGATGTCATTGGGATAAGGGAGACCTGGTGGGACACCACCCATGACTGGACCACAGATATAGATGGCTATATTCTGTACAGGAGGAATCTAACAGACAAAAGGGGCAGGGATGTAACTCTCTATGTCAAAAAAAGCTACACATCCCTGCAAGCTGACATTGGCACCCATGGTGGAAGACTTGAGACCCTCTGGGTTAAAATCCATGGGGAACATGGCACAAGGGATACTATGTTGCGAATCTACTACCGACCTCCTACCCAGGGTCAAGACCTTCACCAGGAGTTTTCCAGGGAATTGGCTGAGGCTGCACACTCCCAGTGTCTGGTTGTCATGGGAGACTTTAACTACCCAGACATCTCATGGGAGGAGTGCTCAGCCAAATCTGAGTGGTTGCAAACCTTTCTCTTGTGTGTGGATGTCCTCTATCTGATGCAGGAAGTCTACGGGCTGATGAGAGGTAAAGCACTGCTCAACCTGGTACTGGAAACCATGGACAACCTAATCAGTGACCTAATGATCAAAGGGAAGCTGGGTGACAGTGACCATGAGCAATCACCTTCACCATCTACTGTAAAGATGGCAAGTCAGTCAGTAATACAGAAGTCTTCGACTTCAGGAAAACTGACTTTGATGAGCTAAGGAGGCTTGTCAGTGAGGCCGTAAAGGGCCACAACCTAAAGGGGAAGGGAGTTCAGGATGAGTGGTTGCTCCTCAAGGGAGCAATCCTGGATGCACAAACAAAGTCTATCCCATCTTGAAGGATAGGCAGCAAAAGAGCACGAAAGCCCCCTTGGCTCTCCAGGGAACAGATCTCCTACATCTTAAAAGGAAGACCTAAAAGGATGGAGGACAGGATCCACCACCAAGGAGGAATACTGTGCTCTGGTCTGGACCTGCAGAGAGCAAACCAGGAAAGCCAAGGCTGTGATGGAACTCCAGCTAGCTACAAATATCAAAGACAATAAAAAGTCCTTTTTTACATATATGGGGAGCTAGAGGCAAAGCAAGGGCAATATTGGACCCCTGCTAAACCAGATGGGACAACTTACAACTGATGTCCATGAAAAAGCAAACTTGCTAAAATGGGTACTTTTCTTCAGTTTTTCACCAGTCCCATGGGACACCCCTACCCATTGTGGGTCAGGGATGCCTGGGTGGGGGAGATTCCTTACCCTCCATCAAAGCTCATCTTGTGACAGGCTGAATACTTTCAAGTCAGCCAGCCCTGATGGTTTACACCTAAGGGTACTCAAGGAGCTGGCAAGCATCATAGCCCAGCCCCTGGCATGGATCTTTGAGAACTCCTGGTGCTCTGGTGAAGTGCCCAAGGATTGGAAGATGACCAATGTTGTGCCTATCTTTAAGAAAGGGAGGAAAGTAGATCCATCAAACTACAGGCCCATCAGCCTGACTTCTATCCTGGGGAAGGTCTTGGAAAAGATTATCAAAGAGGCCATCCTTAACAGACTAGCTGATGGAAATATCCTGTGGGATACCCAGCATGGTTTTGTTGTGGGTAGGTGCTTGACCAATCCCATTCTTTTTATGACCAGGTGACCTATCACCTAGACAAGAGATAAGAGATTGATGTCATATATCTTGAGTTCAAAAAAGCCTTCGATCTGGTATCTCATGATCACCTCTTGCAAAACTGGCTAACTGTGGCCTCAACCTCATCACGATCTGCTGGCTGGGGATTTGGCTCCGTGGCAGGACCTAGAGGGTGGTGGATGATGGAAGTCAATCATTGTGGTGCACAGTGACCAGTGGGGTCCCTCAAGGGGAAGAGGCCCATTGGTGGCAGCCAAGGTAATTCACCCAATCCCTTCTATTTCATGTTCACATTTTGAGAGTTCAAAAATTTTCAAAAGAAGAAATGTGATGCTAATATAAGTGCTGTAATACACCCCAGGAAAGAGAACAGCAGACTGGTGACTTCATATTTTGCTTCTATTCTGATTACCTGGGAACCAGTGTTGCCTAAATGAATGGGAATTGTGTATGGGTACAGCAAATAAAGGCTCAAACCCTTATTCTCATACTCTATATAGACATACCTACATGTTTTCCAATTAATGCCTGTAGTTGCCTTTGAGGGGAGGAAGAGGAAGAACTGGTGGTGTTACTCATTCACTCCATCATCTCGACCCATATTTAAAACCAGCAATCAGAGCAGGTGGCTCTAAAGGGTCCTTGATTATGTTCCTTAGTACTGTTCTCAGGCCCTCAATCTATTCAAACACTTATTCAGGATCCCCTACTCTTAACTAATGGACTTGGGTGGAAGCAAGGATCAAGAAACTGGACGCTGCATGGTGATAGTCTTGGTGTCAGCAGGGAGGTTGTATAGAACTGTCCTATATTTCTTAACTCTTTGTGCTAAACAAAATTAAAAGACAAATACAATTAAACACTTAGAAACAAGTTCCCAGAATGATAAAGGGGTACAATGGGCTTCAAATTATGTGAAAAATATGGGTGATTAGCAATTTTCTTTGGACACATTAACCTCTTATCTACTACAGATGTGTAAACTGCTCTTTTGCAGATTAAACACAAATCAGAATTCACAAAATGTATAAAATTGAACATTATGAAAATGGAAATTGATGGGCAGAGCATATTACACTGAATTATTGATAATTAAATTAAACACACACATAAATTAGCACAAGTTTATATGTTCCCCAATTGGCTAGTTACTGTAATATATTATAAAACAGTAGCGTTGAAGAACTTAACAAGTTGCCAGAAAAGTTACTAGCTACTTATCTCTTTAAAAAAATCAAAACTCCTTCGTTCAGAAATTCAGGTTTTTAGTTAATTTGTCCCAAGAATGCATAGTGGCAATGCTGAAGTGCTAAAATTGAGTATACTAGATTTTTTTTTCAAAACAACTTGCTGAAATTGCAGCTATTGCCAACTCAGAGATTTCTTCTCCAGATAAAAATATCATTTTCCAAGACAATTTATGGTTCCTTCTTAAGGAGCAAATATTTTATATTAAAGCTTTATCTTTGTCTGACTGCTTTGTAAAACTGCTCCTAAATGTCTCATTGTGCAGGTATCTAGATAAATCCCACATGCTTCAGATGGCAGAATAAATGTTCAAAAGGTTAGATAGGTCATGACAGGTTGGAGTCTTCTATCCTTCCATTTTATAGATATGCTGACTTCTCAAGAGTTGTTTAAAAAGTCCCCTCTCCAAGAAGAAGAAAAGAGTAATGCCATGACCGTTTGTTGTTTTATGCAATTTCTCCTTTTGCTTATTAGATTATACTGATTTAATTAATTTATGTCATTTTTCTCAGGTCCACTTGCATTTAGTCTATATTGCTGCTTTCTTGTAAATTAAAGATTGGCTATCAAATCTGGCTCAAATTTGAACCTGCTCTAACATGCTGAGCATAAATTAGAAGCTTGTCATTTGTTGCTATTTACTGTTCACATTGTCTTCAGGCTTACCTAAAGCACTTCACTTTCTCCTGTTCTGTGTGATGGTAAGAAAGGGAGGATAGCTTGCTGGCAGGGAACAACTAAAGACTCCTGGAGATGGACATTCTCCTACAGGAAGAGTGTGGAAGAAGCCCTTTGACATACTAGTTCCTTTCATAAGCACTTGGCAGAAAGGTTATCAAAAGGTAAAGTTATCAGCATTCCTGACTCATATGTTGCGACTTTCTCATAAAGTTAACCTTTCAGGCAATGATGTGGAAGCTATTGCCCTATTTCTTTCTTCATCAGTGCTGTTTGGGGATTACAGGCTACCTGAACATCTCCAACCTTTTTAACAGTGGTAAAGGATAGGGTGATGTAACAAGGTACATGGCTCAGGGGCTGGAGCTCCTGCTAATAGCCACTTGCCAAGGAGTTTTGGACCAGTTGACAGGGATAATTGGCTGGCCCAGAAGGAAATTAAAGCTCCCAGAGAGATGCCATTAGGAAGGAAAGAAAGCTGAAAAGAAAGGCAACACTAAAGCACTATAGTGAAACCCTTGCCCTGGATATGGTGGTGGAGAGGAGAGGGGAAGTGAAGTTATTGATGTTTTGATATTTTGTTTAGTTTGAGGTAGGAAATGGGGGGAAGGCTGACTAAATGAGTAACAACCTGCTGCAGATGGCAATACAGATCAGGGCTACATCCACACATGTAGGCTACATCCACATATGCAGGCACGAGCCTCTTTATGGCACCACAAACTACACATTAAACCATGTATAATGCTGCTAATTTGCTACTGGGATGTAGCCAAAAAAAAAAAAAAGGGTGGCACATAGCACACCAAAATTGCACACACCAGGACAAATGGAGAGATGGGGAAGCTAGCAACCCAAGACTGTCTGCTTCCGCATCTCAAGGCAGGCTTTGAGCACAAGGCAGGCTGTGAGAACCTCAAGCAGGTTCTGCAGCACATAGAGATGGAGGAGCAAGCAGCCTTGGGCTTGAGCACGGGCTCTACAGTGGAGCCCCTGCACTAAGGCATGTGGAGACAGGAGAACACCCAGCCCAGGGGTACCTGCTCCCCTGGATCCATATGCTGCTTTCCAGCTGGCTGGAGTGCAGGGACCCTCAGCACAGGGGTTGCCTGCCCACTAGACCCATGCTGAGGCACCCTGCACCGCAGCCATCCATAGCACATGAAGACTGGTCAGAGGAGCATGCCTGGGGCAGGGAGGAGCTGGGCATGGGCAGAGGGCCCACAGTGGGACAATGTGTCCCTCAATAAAGCACATGTGCAGGGGCAGGCAATGTGGCACAAAGTAGTGGCACAAATGTGTGCTACTACTATTTGTACTGCAAGCAAGTGCACATCCTTGCTCACGTGGATGCAGCCAAAGCATATAAAATGAGAATCATCTTGGAATTACAGTATGTAGTTAGCTACTATGGGAAAATTATTAAAACATAAATGAGCAAGGACTTAGGTGACAATGGACAATAAGCTGTACCTAAAACAGGCTAACACAGGTTTGGGCTTTTCATTTTATTAACTGAATAATATTTACAAGTTGCTGGGAACTCAGAGAAGCATAACAAAATAATCAAGAAACACTTGATTCAGGAGAAAAGATAGAAGGATTTGTTAAACAAAGGTTAAAAAGGTTAGGCTAGGATTATAATACATCCAGTGTTTAATAAGTATAAACATCAAGGGTGTGTAAGTAAGAATGATAGAAGGATGTTAAATGGAAAATCTATACAGAGTAGCAAGTAAAAGATCTCTCAGCACTGTGACTAATTAGGTTAAGAAATAATCTACAACAGGATGAGATGGAAATCCATCATTTTACAGAAACCCATTTAAGTTTAAACTAGCAATATCAGTAGAAAATCTGAAGAAGAGGGCAAAAAAATCCCATATCATCAAAGGACTGGAATCAATGACTTAAAGTCTTTTCCATCTTTAATTTTTATGACTCTTTGCATTTAGATTGAAGTGGACTTGTTCATGCTTCTAGTTCCTTCAGATATTGCAGTAGTAGTTTTTGTTTTCTGCAGTATCTGTGGGCTTGCAAGCAGCAGTCAACCAAGGGTATATTTCATTTGAATATTGCAGGTAACTTGGCCAATAAAGGTGAAATTTTGCCTCTTTGAAAATATACTTCTCAGATCAATGAAAAATACTAGCAAATTATTTGTGACAAGAGAAGGATTTTATTCACACCAGGAAAAATAATTTATGTTTAAACAGTTTTAGCTTTAGTTCAATATTTCTGTGTTTTGTTTATTAATAGACTTAACTACTTAAATACCTTTCAGATGCAGAGTTTCACCTGGTATGAACTGTCATAGCTTCAAAACTGCTACTTTATGCAACCTCAGGTGATTTACTAATGGACATAAACAAACACCAAAAACACTCAAAACCAAAGGCATGAGATTCACCAATTCTGTAGAGCTACTGGGATATCATATATGGAATAAGATAGAGCAGTCCTTGTAAAGACTACTCCTAGGCCAGGTACAGACATTTCACACAAACTGGTCTAAGTGACTGGAAATCAATTTAAACCTGTAACCATACAGAAGTTTGGTATGCATAGACTGGTCTAAAAATAGCACAACCCCATCTAAGCTAGACCTGGTTTGACATGCACTCAAATCTAATCAATTTAGGTAAGACCAGTGAATTGAACTTCTGTACCAGATCCCCTATTAATGCAAGGCACCCCAGCCTCCTTTGTGGCCCCCCTGCAACCAGCCCCCACCTTGCACAGAGACATGCTAGCACTCTGCCTGTGCTTGGCTAATCTGGTTGATCACCCAGTAGGTCTCAACCCTCAGCTTTCCCAGAGCTGCACCAGTGAAGACCCTCTCCTTATCCCTGACTCCTGCCTCTGGCCATTTGTCACTCACCAGCAGGCAGTGGGGGAGGGAGTGGAGCAGAGGCATCTGTGTCCCCTATAGGATCCCCAGGACCTGGGCACTCACATCCCCCGGCTGTGCTCCTGTACCCTGTCATGAAGCACCCCACAATATACACACACACACCTGACACTGAGCCTCTGTGTTTGGGCATAGCTCTGTGGAGCCTGACTGGCTCCCACATACCCAGTCAGTGAGCACTATGTCCCCACGCTCAAGCACAGCACCATGGAGCTTGACTCTGGCTCCCAAACACCATATCCCAAACAGAAATCCTGCCAGCCAGACCCCAGGATGGACCCTCCCCTGAGCAGGAACTAGCAGGGGCAGAACATCGGGACTGGGCCTACACAGAGGTAACCCTATGATCTCTGCAGCTTGGCCACTGCTGGCCGGTACCCAGGCCATGGGCATTTGATGTGCTTCAAGTCTTTCTTGGCTTGCAGTTACAGGGTCTCAGAGTATTAGGATGGGGAGAAGAGGGTGTTCGCCTGTGCCTGGCAGCCAATCAGGAGTGACCCTAACACTCAGTTGTGCTCAACAGTTTCCAGCAGTCTGGGTAGCCTACAGGGCACATTGGGAGGTATACAGGAATACCCCAACCTGCAGGCCTCAACCAGTGTAGGCAGCTTGCATGCTCCCCACCCCCAATAAAATGCAAAAGTATATTCTGTTCAGTACTGATCTAAACTAGGCAGCTTACAGAAAACTCCATAACTTAGGTCAATTCTCCCTTGGGCTTTTTGAAGGTCTGTACTTAGCCCTATAGGGTAAATTACAGTGAAAAAGCTGAATCAACTTTTAAATGGATAGCATCAGGAAACTAGTCCCCTGTTCTCTCAGCAGTTTCTACACAGGAGCAGAGCGCTTGAACAACACTTGAATCAAATCCCTTATTTGGGATTTGATTTGCAAATTTTTTACCGGGTGTAATCTTTTAAATGTCCTTCAGTTTGCCTTCCTAGGCCACTCCGTTCCTCAGCAAGTTCCTCTATACCATTCTTTTATCTATTCAGCACTTAAGCAATCCACCCTCTTCCCAACTGTCTTGAAGCCTAATGAACCCTGACTCTTCTCTGGTTCTATTTCTCTTTAGCTTCATATCCTGACTGGGCAAAACCAGTTGCTTAGTTAAACATTTTTTTTTCCAGTACCAGAAGCAGTTTATAGACTCCATCACATATAGTCAAACCAATGTAAAAAGCTGTCTGATAATTTATTTTTCAGTAAGAATACAAGCTTATTTCAGTGTCCCATATTATTATGCAAACACAATGTAATGTAAACAATAGAGCCTACGCAATATTTACATAATTTTAACTACTACTAAGTTGACACATCTACACAAGAGATTTTACTGTGGAGCTGCCTAATTAGTTCTGCAGTAAAGTCTCAGCATCTACACTTGCACCCCTATTAGGCAACAGGAAACTAACTTCTCCATAAATTAATACTTGTAAATACAAGTACGCATTATTCTGCAGCTGCATTATTTAGCGCACAGCAACACGTGTAGATGCTGATGAGGCTGGCTGGGGCATGAGGCTGCTTTAGTGTGGGAGGTGCCTAACAACTAGCCCTGCACTAGTATACCCTTGTGCCCTAGCCAGCCCCTCCAAGACACACTGAACTGGGCTGGAGCAGCCCCAGGCTACTCCACTTGACCCCCTGCTAGCTGGCACTGTTACACCCCAGTTCCATGTGCTGTGGTCCTAGGCACATGTGTAAATGCTACACCCAGGAGCAATAAACTCTGGTGCAATATATGCCAGAGTTTATTGTGTTGCATTAATTTCATGTGTAGATGCATCCAGTGAGTATTTAATGTGAAAGCTTGCAAAAGGTTTTGTCTACAAGAACAAATTCCCTGAATGAAGTAAGTTATATCAGCAAAAGCATTTTTTTTCCTTTTTGCTGCTTAACAAGGTCAACATTAGGGTTTCTACAGCTAAAATAAGTACAATAAAAATAAAACTCCTAAAAAACATTATTGTGTTGACAAAAATTTCTAGTGTGAATATGATTCCAAAATATCTAATGCTGTCAAATCAAAGAAGGGTATAAAAAGGCAGTATTAAAAAAATCAAATATACAAGAAGTAGTGCGTGTTTCTGAATTGTAGAAGAGAACTTTTAAACCTCCTCCAACTTGTTGATCTGTTGTTAGAAAATGTAACTGGTCCCACATTCACCATTACCTTGAAATAAAATATTTTAGTAGACGAAACATTTATTTCAACTTCTCTGTTAATGCCTTTAGTTCCCTCTCTTTGTATAAATGAACTTTGAAATTACAATATTTTTGCTCCACAATAACACTTTTACTTGTAATTTTGTTACTTTATGGGCATTATTGATTCCTGTTTTCTGTATAACTTACTGTGGTATTTTGTGATATACAAAATTACAAGAAAGCTTGCATTTCTCAAAAGTTACTAAAGTAAAAATAAACCTGATTCTTTTCTCGTGTACACCACTGTAAATCAGAGAAATGCCACTGAAATTCATTGGAATATCCTTATACATTTGTCAAAAGCATGTAAAATAGATTAGAAGCAGGCCTTCTGTTTCTTTGAGACAGCATTTTCTTTAGCTGTGATTCTAATTGCCAAACCTCATAGACCAAGCAATATTTTGTTTTCTAGAGTTCTTAACACTTCAAAGCTTTCCTGCATTTCTAAAACACTAAAAGCACAAATTAAATTGCCAAATGCCACGTTCGCTCAAACTGGAATATTTTCTGTATTTAAAACACGGTTTAATCTATTTTACTATGTTAAATAAAAAGGTATTTTTAAAAGTCCACTCTTTCTTGAGTAGTGGAATAATAGTAGATATTTTACCTTAAGAATAATTTAAGATTTTATTTTTTTCATTCTTCTGTCTTCTTTTCTATATTGCTTCATGCGGTTCCATGATCTAGGGGTCTGATTTTATTTGTTTGGAAGTAGAGGCTGATATCACCAGAGAGGATGATATACCAAGCAATGAATTTTCTTCAGATGTTAACAGGAAAAGGACTAAAAAAAATCTATATCAATAGCACAAAGTACTACTCACAAAGATTCTTGTGGTTTATTATAATGCTATCTCCAAGGGCCTCTCTATATGCTACATCTATGTAAGCCAAACATGTTAATCACAGCATAAGGGTTCTACGTCTAAGCTCAATTTAGGACAGCATAAAATGGCAAGCTAGCTATAAAACAGTTCCACATATGATAACATTTTTATGGCTGATTTGTATAGCATCTTAAATTGAACATGCAGCATATCCACAAATCAGGACTCTCTTGGGCTAATGCCCAACAATCGGTTGTTTCTCAGAATCAGCTCTAGACAGCCCCAGGCTCTAACCTACAGGTGGAGATGTTTGATACTGGATTGGGGTAGTCCCAGGCACAAACTGCCAATTGCTCAAATCATGAGTGAGACTTTATAAAGGGGGATAAGGCGGAATGTTAGTTACATGAATTAGACATGGAGGTTCAGACACACCATTTCTATAGACACTCATAAATCATCATGTACATCATTTTTCATAAACACACACACAAAACAACCATTCCATGCATACAGACAGATGCCAGATATAGTTACCAGTAATAGTTGCTCAGTGTTAGCACAGGGTGGCCAACCCCATGCTCACTGAGTAGACAAGATGATGATGCTGATGGTGGTGGTAGAAGACAACAGTTGGAATGAAATGAAAACAGATACTTCTGTGCTGTGGAAAGGAAGACAGAAAGTTCACCCACTTGACATCATTTGGGTTTCCCTTTTATAGCGTTTTGCAAGTCTTTGTTCAACATCTTGGGGTTTTTCCACGCTTAGTCTGTGTTTTAACAGTTGTTTTGCATCCATCTTCTTATCTCAACTCGAGGTCATGCCGGTCGTAAAAATGGGTCTTAGCCTTGAAGCCTTGTTGCCCACATGGCAGCATTCCTTCTTTTGTTATTTCCTTTGTGTCCCTGGGCTTCAAAGGGAATCTTCAGCTGCTTGTTAGTTAGTTTACTGGCTGGTAATTTACACATCTGGCACCTTGTTGCTTACACAAACAGTTAAATCCTCTCTCCTTATTTCCATGCAAAACTCCCATCCACTTTTCACTCACCCCTTCCTCTCATATACACAGGGCATAAAAAGTTCATTCACTTGTGTCAAGCCAGGATCACTACAAAATGGAGTCAAGCAGCTACTCTCTAAAAGACAAAGATCAAATAATTAAATTCATATTGAAATATTCTAAACTAGATTCAACTTAATTATTTAAAGTTCCAACCACGTGCTACAACCCCAGCAAGATAAGCATCCAAAGGGGAGCAGGAGGGGATATATTTAGAGAACAAGAACCAGGAAAATGTGTTTTGTAGACCTGTCCCTAAAATGTGACAACCCAGTTTATTTACAATTGCATTTATTTAGATTTTCTTCTTTAATGGATTGGTCCTGGGTAGCTTGGAGATTGCCTGTGAAATTGACAGCAGAGATCAACTGGGTTTCAAGTCTGTAGACTGTAGATCACGAGACTCAAAGCAAAGCTTTACCCCTGGAGTCACCAGTCACCTCTCTGGAATTTTTCTGTAGCCTTTTAGAGTATATTAGAAGGTCTGCTTCATACCTATAATTCTTTTTTTTCATTTTCTTTTTTTTTTAAAATGGGGAATTGACAAGGGAGGTTTTCTTTCAGGGTTTTATGGAGTATTGAAATTGTTATAATCATAATTTTTGTGACAAGTCTGTATGTATCAAAATAAATAAAAAATGGGAGGAAAAACCAGAGCCTGATGCAAGAAACTAGAATTACAACTAGCTATTTACAAAGTACCAAAGCAGTAATCTCAGGCTGAATTTGGATTTGCACTATTTTTGGAGATTTAATTAAACTGTTTATGTATGAATATATTTCACATTCTGGCCTTAGGTGCCTGTTTTTCACAACTGAGAACAAACTATGTGGTTGGGCAAAGTGATAATATTCATTTAAATTCCTTTGAAAGCAGGTAGAGCCAGGTGTTCTATGTAAAGCAGAATGATTACAGCTCATAACTCTGTGGCTGTAATTTGACTTTAAAAAAATCAGGAAGAATACTAAGGTTTTTGTATAAACTGTATAGTTGCAACGTGCATGTAATCTCATTGTTTAAAAAGATTAAATTTGGAGTTCTTGGGTGGAATTCCATTACTCATTTTATGCCAAAACGGCATTCATGCACAGTTTGTAGTTCTCTTAAACATGCAGCGTTGCTGCTTATAGTAGGCTATTAGTTAGCTACTTGCCCAGAGCAGATATACAACTACTTACACTTCTAAGTCCTGGAAAAGAGAAAATAATGTTCCTTTTATGTTTTTGTCTTATTGGGTGCTTGGTTAGGGGACTAATCAGGGAAGCAAGGGAACCAACTTCTAGGCCCACCTCACTGAGAGATGGCTTGAACCTGTATCTTTTTGAAGAACGCTATGATCACCAGGTCATACCAGAAAGTTGCCATTACCCAGTCCCCTCTAGAAGCTGATCCTTTACACTGAACATTTAATAGTCTTTGTACAGAAAGAAGATGGAAAGTTTCAAACTTATTGGGAAGCAAGTGTCTATGCAAGTCACAGAACCTTCTGTCTTCCAGGACACCATCCAACTTACTGAGCTCAAACCTCTCTAACTAGTACTTTTCCTCCTACCTCTACATGTCTCCCTCTCTTGGTTGCCCAGGAGGGATTCAGAGAGTATACTGGAGAGGAGCTTGGACAGTTTCTGTCTTGTTGTGTGGTATGGTGTTTGAGCTTTGTGCTGTAAAGTCAAAGACCTATATGTTAACCCTAGGTGAGGGAAGCCTAGACGTTGGGAAAGTATTCTAACCAGTTAGCTATTGGAGCTAAAATAAGAATGGATCCTCCAGTGTCAAATACCTGCATGGCATAGGCTTTTGTCCAACTACGATTTTTTGACTTATGCACATACATTGCATGTTTGTGTGTAGCTGCAGAGCTCCAGAGTTCCCCAGCTAGTGTGTAGGCTTCTGTGTATGTTCAGTATACACAGGCACTCTTACACATTCACACTCCCCTCCTAGCAGGGGGAAAAGAATCTAAAATAATGAATAAAGGCCAAAAAGTCACTCACATGGATGAATAACTCCAATTTAACTGCACAAAGGTAAGAACATTATCTTCCTGGTGTCTAAATTATACATTTAATTGTTAATACTTATGTTTTATAGTAGCAAAACTATTGAAAGCATTTTATTGAAATGTGTGACTTTTCTTTTTCTAAAACATGATCAAAACGATATACCTTTACACCCAGTTAGCTCCACAGAAACACCTGTGTGTATCTAAGTTAAGAAGTCAATCTCAGCTTCGTGAATTCAACCTAATTTGTCCATATAAATCCAGGTTTTGATTGCAGAACTCAAAAGCATAACCTATCTTTTCTGTCCTACAATACTTATACAACATGCATATAGAATTCTGTCAGTGAAAATATATCATTCTTTCTGTGATACCCAATTTAATGACTGGCAGCGTCCTATAAAAGTTTTACTTTAGGAGTCACAACTGTCAGTTTTGCACTAGATGGTAGATCCAAGAAAGGACTTAAATGCCTTAGGTATGCATCAGCTGAAATGCTACCTTTTTAAAATGTTTCCAGGCCTATATAACTTGGAAATCTTTCAAATGTTATACCTGTTTCAGTCTTATAACTCAGATACTGCAATGCCTTACTTCTAAGTGCTTGGGCTCCAAGTAGACCCCTGAACATTCTCTTGTACATTAAAGGTGTATAAATAAGTGCTTCAGAATATGGTCCCAACCAGCCAGCAGGCAATTTAAGTAGCCACCTAAAGTTAGCATGCTTCATACAAAATCACCAGAGATTTGATGATAGGAAATAATGATGACAGGAGTGGCCTAAAATACCATCCTCAAACACTTAACTTAAAACAGAAAGTGATAAGCAAGCTCTGAGAGTGCCCACTTGACCAAGTCTCTAAGGGGAAGAACACCCAATATTTCCAGCCTTAGATGTATGCTAAGAGTTGAGCCATGTACACAGATGCAATTCTGGCCTCCTACAGAATTTTAAATTCATAGAGTTAGGCACCAACTGTTTTAGGTAGCAGCTGAGTAACTTTTAGGGTCAGATTTTTGGGCTGTTTCCCCTGCCACTCTGCTAGATACCTGTTCACTTTTACCTGCTACATCCCCCTCCCCCCCTCCCCTGGCCTGTCTGTCTCATCCCCTGACTCCTCTATTTCCATTTTCACTGACTGTCTTTCTTGCCTGCATTGCATGCCAGCCTCTGGCTTTTTTCCTATTCCTTCCATCCAGAAATAGCACACAGACACACCAACTGCAGGTGCTTCCTCAGCCTGACGAAGGGTTTTTCACCCCAAAAGTTTGCAAAGATATATTTCTCTTTTTATTCAGTTGGTCTACTGAAAGGTACCAGATTCACCCAAATAACCTTGTCTGCCAGTGCCGTGTCCTGATATCAACACCCCAGCAACTGTCCCTGGTCAGCTGACCGGAAGGAGGCAGGGTCCTGGGCACATCTAAGCCCCAGGGCTGGGGCTGGCAGGGAGAGTTCTCTGGCAGCTCCTAAAGAAGAGAAGCTCTGTGATGGTTTGGCTACCTGAGATGCTGCTAGTGCTACTGTGCTGCTTACTAAGTCATTACCTGTTGTCATTTAGAGTGGCAGACTGGACTGAGGCAGTAGGGGAGGGGTAGGCCTCATTGGGGCACACTAATGTGTTGTGTAGAAGCCCCACTGCCAGTGAGGGCATGCCTTAACACACACACAGTGTCACACATCACAAGTTTTGCTTGTGAGCAGCCTGAGGTGTAGTTTCCCAGAAACCTCTGCACCTATCTCCTTGAAACATGGCAAACCTCATGCCCTACTGGGGCTACTGTCCCTTCTGTTTTCATCCAAATCTGCCTTAACGTACACATATGACATGAGTTTAGCTTTCAGCAGTTTGAGATACAGTTTCCCAGAAACTCCTGCACCTATCCCCTTGAAACCTGGCAGGCTTCATGCCCTCAGAAGGGGCTACCATCCCTGCAATTTTTATCTGAATAAACCATAAAATGACAAACTTATAGGTATTTCAGTGATTCCCCATTTTAGTCTATGGCTGAATCTCTGAATCTCCATGAATCAGCGCCAAATCTTGTGAAGCCAATTTGGCCGAATTGATTTCAGACAATGATCCAAATCTCTGAATCAAATCACTGTCCTCCAAACTGGCTGAATCCAAATGCAAATTGAATACTTCCTTATTCACACCACCTTACTAAATTCCTTTAATTATATGGGCCCTAGTAACTTGTATAAAGATCCAAAGAAAAATCTAAAAGACAATAGAGATTCACACTGAAAAATTCCAAATATTAGGCTAGTACCCCAAACACTGCTATAGCTCAATTTTGCATTGCTATGCCTAAATAGTTTCCATCATGAAGGTGGTAGTATGAAATCACAAGACATGTGGAATAAGTTTAACAGGGGTTGCTACAGAATAATGAAATCCTAAAATTAAATAATTAGCAAATTAATCTTTTTTTCAACCAGACATAAATCAAACTCTGCAATGTCAAGTGAGGGCCCGATGGACTGGTTCCTGGTGCCCAGAAAGGAAAATAATCCAACCAGAAATACTTTGTTTTTACAATACAGCATTTAAAATAATATAAGACCTTGATGGGTATTTTTTATAGTAGAATACACAGTACCCACTACATCTAGTATATTTTATTTCATATAAAAATTGTAACTTTTAAGACATGTGCGATATCCTTCCAGATCTAGGATATAATCTTAACCCTCTTCGGACTCAGAAAACCTTACTGAATTCTCCCAAGGTATAAAAAACAAGGCTTATACATGGGATACACTTGAGTAAGCTTTGAACTAGTCAAGCTTAAACTGAGCTCCTATCATACCCACTGCAGATCAAAAAGACCACACTGACTGGGTGAAGTAGATAGCTTATACAGTGGTGAGGCATTAAACTGTCTTATCTTTTAGTCCAGAAGTATTACAGGAAACAGAAGTCAAAAGTTCAGTTTGACCAATCTATCAAACAAAACAACAAAACCCTATGAGATTTTAAACCTGTTCTCACTGTTCAAAATAAGAATAAAGCTAACCCATATATCGGCTAATATGCACTAACCAAGGAAATAAGGAAATGATTTCACAATAAAATGTTTCTAATCAGTTACAAGAAAACTGAGGTTGTATTTCATTATACTCACGTAGCAGTGTAAAGGGACTTTAGTTTAAATAAAGGTTGGCACATTTTTGTTTGTTTCATTTTACATGAATATAGAACACAGAAGAAATTTCAAAATAAATTCCAAGTAAACATCCTGAAATTAGTTGATACCTTTGGGGAAAAAAAAATCACCCAATTTTACAGGTTTGAGACAAAAATGTTTATGTTGTAGTCAAATACAAACGTGTCTGACAAACAAAAATTTAGAAATTATTTTGCAAGTATTTTTTTCTTAGGTATGGTGGGATCTTTAGGGTGGTGATGTGTTCTGGTTTTTGGGAAGACAGGTTGATCTTTTATTTTCTTTATTTGTTAATTCTTCATCCTTTTATGGAAATCCAGCTGGTTTAGGTTAACTTCCAACCTAACACTTCAGGGCAATAGGCCAATATTCTCAAAAGTGTCCACCAAAAGGAAGCAATGATAATTAATGAAAGCATTTGAAAATGTTGTCTCATGCCTGTGCCCTGAAGTTAAGTTGGCAGTTACCTAAACCACCTATATTTTTCTAAATTTTGAGACAGTTAACATGTAAAAACAAAAGCAATTTACTAATTTGCAAAACACCTTCTGATCTTCAGGTTTTTAGCAAAGGGGATACCTGAATCTCTTCCCCAAAAGCAGTACCTTTGGAATTAGTTACAAGACTAAAATAATAAATACTTCTTAGTTATTCATTTCACTCTTACAAGAGAGATGTATACTAATAGATACGTAATGCCTAGCTATAACATCTCACTTTTCAATAGTAGATTTCAGTGTTCTAGAGTCTTCTGCTGCTCAACTTACAGCCAAAAATCAAAAAGTTGGCCACGATTTACTGCCATAAAAGTCACTTAAAAGTATCTAGCACTTATCTGAGCCAATTTGAAGTTATCTGCAATTTAGTGTGAGTAAAATAGGAACAAAGTATTTTATGGAAGTTGTGGATATAGGAAGGGTTTATATAGCATACTGCATGCTATTGCACATATGGAATACATTGAGGGCCACTTTTGGTAACATATGTTGTAAACTTAAGACTAGGGACAGACATTACACATAATCCACTTTAAGAGATCAGAAACTGGTTTAAACCTGTAACAGAACTGTTGTTCAGTGCAAATAAACCAGTTTTAAAATGGCTGAAACCACTTTGAGATAAACCTGTTTGAATGTAGTATTGTGGGACAAGCTGGGGCTAGAACTGCTTTCACAAGAATGTACCAAAGAAGCACCTGCAACTTGATTTTCCGTTTTGTTGCAAGAGACTGCAAACCACAAGCTAACGGCTAGAAAGTTCCAAACTTTGCAACCAATTTCACAACTATGTAACCCGAAGTGCGCCTGCGCTAATGGAATTTTCCAATACCTTGTAATCGAGTATATAAGCAATGGAGAATAGGCACTTGGGGTCGGCTTTGATCTGAGTCTCATGACTCCAGGCCGACCTGCTTGCAAGCAATAAAGGCTTTGTCTCTGTGGCTTGTGGTGTGACTCACTTCTGGGGACCAAATTGGAACTTAGCCTCCGGGAGCTCGAACGGCCCCTTGTGCAACAGTATCAGGCTTAACTGATTTTGCTCAAACCAATTTATGTAATGTCTGTCCCAGACCTCTTGCTGGTTTAAGATAAACTAGATACCCTCAGGATGCCAGCATGCTCTCTGGGCTGGGCAGAGCTCTCTGCTCCACAACAGGGCTGGCCCCTCCCCTCTGCATCTGCCTGGCTTCTCTGTGCTAAACAGGAATTATACCCCCCACCCCTCTGTGTTAGCAGCCACCCTTGCATTAGCTACCATACCACATGCTGGCTACAGTCTGTACTGTAAGAGAGACAAAGGCAGACAGGCTTTTTCGAACTAATCAACAGTTAACTTAATGTCCTTCCTTGGAAATTTTTTAGAAGAACTATTTGCTCTCCTCCCTCCCCCTCACCACTTTCTGCTAAGCACAAATTCCCTGGTCCCCTTTGCCTTTCCTGTGGTGTCTGTGTATTAGCCAGCATATCACATACTACTAGTTCTTTGCTGAATCAACAGACAACTGGTAATATCACTCTGTTGTTTTCTTAATGGAGCAATAAATACTGAGAGATAAGGGTACTAAAAACTGTTACCAGCTTCCCCCTGCCCAGCTTGCTTACCTGTCAGCTTGCTGCAGACTGTATCAGAAGCAGAGAGGGAGAGTGAAAAGCTCAGTATCATCAACAGATGCATGCACTGCACTTCCCCCCACACCTTGCCTGAGAGTGCTAGCCCAGGCCTGCAAGTTGACAACACACCTGCCCCTTGAGCACTGGTCAGGAGGGAAAGCCTGGGACTGGAGTCGGGGTAAGGATTCACACCACTCCCTAATCAGAGCCCTGCTGTGGCCTGGCCATGCCCCCCTCAATTTAGATCTGTGAAAAGGAAGGGAAGGCTGCTCTAGTGCCTCCTGGCTTCTAGCCTGAGTCACTACAGGCATGTTCCTGCATTTCATTGCAAACAAGGAATGTTTGTGCAGTTGCAAACCAATTTAATCTAGGCAGATTAGTTTAACCTGCAAAGATGCAATTCAAAGCCTGTGATTCAGGCTTTTTGAATGTCTCACCCTAGCTGAAGAGTTCAGGAGAGAGAGCTTTCACTAGTACTATACAGAACCTTCTAGGGCTACATCTTTTTTTCACTTTACATGCCTAAAGATCTGCATCTTCTGTTTCCCAGCAACATTGTTTAACCACCAGGGCACAGGTTAGGTATTATCCAGATGCCCCTCCAGCCCCCTCCTTGAACTTGGCCTACAGGGTAGCCAATGAAAAAACAGAGGAGGCAGACTGTGTGTGTGGCTCAGTGAGTGCCTAACCTGTTGCCTGGGGCTTAGAGCACTGTGTGGTTGCTTTCTTCTTCTGGAAGGCAGGAAAGAGATTTTAGTCCTTTCTGTGTAACACCAGAACCAGGGTATCCCAGTTTCTGAGCAAATTGCCTAAAAAAAAAATCCCTTTTAAGTTATTGGGCAAAAAGATCGGTGAGACTTCATCCTTCTCCTCCCTTTTGTTTTAGATGGTACACATGAATTACAGATCTATTTTGGTGAACAAGAATTGCAAACTGTGTATAAATGCCAAAAACTGCAGCTAGGCCACTGCACAAATGCCATTTGGGTATGTAAAGGGAAATAGAATTGCGCCTTTCATGTGCATAGTATGCATCATTCACTCTGAAAGATTTTGAAAGGGAAATATATTAATAGATTTTATTTGTCGGGGTTTTTGCTCTACCACATCTTTGAGAGAATTTGTCCTGCAGACAGAAAACAATTTAAATGCAAAGTAATTTGTATTTATCTTAATTTGTTTCTCCTGAAGTAGCTTATTCATTTTCAGTATAATATTATGTGCTTTGATCATGTTTATTCATTGCTGATCAGCATGCCAACAAATGGCACCTCTTGCTCTAAAATCAATTAGCTATTTAAATGTAGGGGAAGAACATAAGTCAAAGTAAGTCTCTCCCTGCTTTCTTCTTAAATCAAAACAGAAAGAAGTAGTGCATTTTTATTTAAATAAATGTTGCTACAATTCTAATACATTTATACACTATCAATGTCCTGCTTGTATACAGAGGAAGTACATTTATTTTAAAAAAAAATTGCATATGAACATATAAATATAGCTGAGTGCTTGCATATTTTCTACATAACTGGTATAGTTTTAACATGAATAAATTATTTCCAAAATTATCCTGATTAGTTTTATATAGATGAAGATGGGAAAAGTATTTGTTATGAATACTAAGATATACTAAATTACTGCTAAATTGATCTGATAGTTCTGTGTGAGAGAGAATGAAGTACACATATCTATTTTTAATTAGTTTATTATAATTACACTTTAAAAATAAATGCTTAGTCAAACTATGTTTTAATGATGCTGTTAGCTATATGGTAACAAATTGCATAGTTTAAAAAGAGGTGATTATATATACATTTTCCATTATCCAGCTTTAGAAATATAATCAAGCAATGCCAGCATAGAAAACTACGGTGGGTGGTTTCATAATAAGCATAGGATTTGTACAGAGAGATATATAGAAAAGAAAATGACTCTTTTACAATATGACAAGAAGACTCTAAAGCCAAGGCTTGGACTAAAAATGTTTAACTGTTCCACAGAAAACTGGGGATAAGCACACCATAAGAGCAATAAAATAGATATGAAAGCTTGGACAATAACTGTGTAATTGGGGAAGGTACACTACATGATTTAATAGAACAAAATGTTACATAGTCATAAATGTGTATGCTGCCAATATGAATATAAAGATACTATTTGGGCATTGAAAGAGGATTGGAGAGTTACAGGAGATTTTGATGTTAGATGATATCTACATCTAAGACTTTTGTTGTCCTACCTACACAAGCAAGGGGTGTCATGATTAGTGACAGCAAATGTCCCTAATTTCAATATAATGCCGAGTTTCTGGTGTTTCATTTGGGGATGGGATGCACAGTTTTGCTGATATAAGCTCTACCCATATTAGGAACAATTTTCTAATATTGAAGAATGGTATAGCTATACCAGCAGAGTCTTCCTCTGGTCTATACTTCCAATTATTGGTGTAGTTTCTTAAATACTGCTGTGTCATGTTGGAGGAATAGTTCTTTCTGGGTGAAAAGCCTGGCATTACAAAATAGAAAGTGATTTCTGTTATAGCCAGACACAAAACTGAAATGTATTTCTCTTTGTATGCACCTATTTTACTTCACTATTCACAGTTTTTATTATTGAATTAATTGTAGGGATTTTTTTTTCTTTTATAGTAAGAGGATTTTTAATTTTATCAAATGAATATTCCAATAAAAATTGGCCATATAATACCTCAAAAAGAATAAAAAATGATTATTGTCACAAGCAATACTCCAGATGTTGAATTAGAAGACACTGGCTTTGTATTATTACAGAAAAGAAGGTAAAACAATTATATGATTCTCAATGCATTTTTGATATTGCCTTTATTTATGAGAGAGAGAATGGCTATAGTTTGATTTGCCAAAAGCTCAAAAATCTACATCTGAAATATGAAAATAAAACAAACTAACATAATTAGCTTACTTTGGTTATTTTAATGGAGAAATCAGTAACTGAAAAAAACTTCATTTTCTGGCATGGCCTAGGAAAATACAGTATAGTTTATTAAGTTAGTTACCAAGGACACAGTTTTGTCATCAAGTATTTTTTCTATTTATTTTTGCAACTATTCCTGGTTCTCAGAATTTACAACTGACAGGTCTTTATTCAGGCTTTACTCTTACTATTAATTTAGTTTTAATTAATAATTCTAGTCACTATTTTCTCACTTACTGTCATGTCTCATCAAGAATAATAAAAAAAAAGTGCCTACTCATGTAACACAAATAAAATCCACAGGGAAGTGATTTGTAGAATGGTAAGTTATTTGCAAGAATCTCTCCTCATTAATATAGAATTACTTGAAATAATAAGCCATTTGTATATATAGTAAAAATTTGTATTAAGATACATACATATAGTCAGTTCAGTTGAAACATTTAATATGTGAAAGCACGTCTTAAATACCAAAGCCAAAGTCAATACACAAAACAATATTCTGTGTAAACTCACAAATTCTAAGTGGGGAGCCTATCCATCCACCCTACACGCTACTGCCATGGCATCTTGTTTCTCTGTGGTTAAATATGCCTGTACCACCTGGGAATGCTTAAATAACAGTAAACATATTGCCCCTGTCCTAAATGATAAATTCAGAATTATAACACACTGCCTAAAACCTAGTCCTGTCCCCTGCCTACACGCACTATCTAGCATAGCGCCCTCTTACATAAGGAGGAAAGTAGCAGGCAACATTGACCAGCAGATACAAAAGTCAGACTGCCACTCACTTTATGAACATCAACCAGCGCACCATCATCTGTCATTGAGAATAGTTTTGATATTCTACTATACCATTGACCATACATCACCAGAATTAGCTAGAACTACCCACTGGCAAAAAGAATGCTAAAAACTAGGCAACAAAAGCTGTTGAATGGAGCCGGTGAGGAATTACCACCAGTGAGGAGTTAGCACCCAGCTCCAATTACAAATGACATACTTGGCAGAGTCTGAACAAATTGAGTGTGGGTCTCAGCAAATGCAATTTTCTCATGAAATCATGTGGCCTCTACACAACCAACCAAGTGTTTGTCAAGAGAAGCAAATCATAAGTCATTTCCTAAAGTGCCCTGTAGCACCACAATGCACCCCACAAGACTGGGCAACACCAGAAGCAGTGGCCTGTGCAGAATATTGGGAGCAGACTATACAGAAAGTTTGGACTGGAGACACAACAAAGAAATAGAAGAACTTGAAACATTCATGTTTCAAAGTGTAATTACTTTTTATTTTCATCAGGAGACAAATGTTACCATAAAAGGAAACTCCTGTCAATACTTTATTATCCAAATGAAAGAAAACCCCAGGTAAAAATTCCACATTACTGGTTCAACAGAAAATGCGAAATAAACATTATGCCTAATACTGGAATGAATGATTTATAAAGTTATCAAAGGTGACCTAACAATCACTTTTCCTTGTTAAAATTTATATTTGATTTATATAAATAACATGCTGGTACATATATGTGACACACAATATTGTATATCTTTTCTGTACTTTCTCAATGCCATATAGGTCTTGTGTTTTGTGAAGCCAATCTTATTCCCCCTTCTACTGGATAGAACAGTAGCATAACTAAGGGTGAGTAAGCAGGCCATGAGCCTGGGGTGTTTATTAAAGCGGGGCAATAAAATGGAGGCAAAGGACTACTGGAATGGAAGCAGCAGTGGTTGAAGCTACAGCTGCATGGAACAGAACAGGGTCAGGAGTCAGCCTCGTTTGTTATCATGGCCTAAAAACAATACTAGAACATAGTCTGAAGGATTTGTTTCCCCACAGAGCCACAAAATGTTCCTGGGATAGAGTGAGTAGTCAGGAGAGTAAGTAAAATGACACTTTGACAGTACACAATGTGCCCCTATTAGGCAGGAGTAAACTAATTTACTCTTCAGTAGGATAGTATTTGTAAATACAAATACTATTAGGTGGAGTAAATACAAGTACTATGCTGCTGTGGAGTAAGAAATTCTGCAGAAGTGCACATGTAGATGCTGCCCTGGATGGCTAGCGCATGAGGATGCTTCAGTGCTGGGACTGCCTGCTGGTGAGGCCCATGCCAAAGCACCCTCATGTCATAGCCCTCTGAAGCATGTTGAGGTGCAAGGAGTGCCCTGGGCTGGCAGACTGACTCCCATGAGGCAAAGGACTACGCTGGCTCAATGTGCTGCAATCCTGGGCACACATGAAGACATATGCCTGGCAGCAATAAGCTCTGGGGCAATAAGCTCCAGAGCTTACTGCATCACATTAATAGGCACATGTAGACATGCCCAATGAGTAGGAGTCTGGTCTGGGAAGCTTATCAACTAGTTTGGAATTTTCATTCAGATTTCAGAAGCTTTATGTCAAAGTAGTAAGTAGGTGAAGCTTTCAAAATTTATTCTAGATGAAAATAATGTATCAGAAACAGATATTTAGTGTTTCAGTCTCTTCAAATTTCAGCTCATTCATAAGGAATTTCAGTGCTACTAATCCTATTAGTAAAGCAGATTATATCAGAACCTAGAATAAATAAATTCCATAGTGAAAACTCTATGTTGCTACCTTGATATTGAACTCTATATGCCTCCCAAAATGATATGTGAACTCTTTTCACTGGGGATCACTTTTCTTTATATATCTTGTCTCCAAAGCAAAATCATTATTTTGTTTTATTAAAAGCCTCCCTGAGAATAGAAGAATAACACTTTTGTCTGCAGAAGAGGTTAGATAATGATGCAAAGGGAAGAAGCAATATTTTCAAGAAGCAAATATTGATAAAAAAAGAAGAAAATAGCAGAGCCCAATTACAAAAGAGAAAATAAAACCAGAAATATAATTCTGTGTGTGGGTGTGGGTGTTTGTTTAGGTTAATTTTATAAATTGTCTAGCATATTTCATAGCATGGTAAATATTTGCTGGAACAGGTACAAAAATGACTATAAAGATGATTAGGGAAAGGGAGATCATATCACAGAAGAGGAAACTAAGGAGCCTGGCTTATTTAGTTTAACAATATGAAGGCTGAGAGGGAGTATGATTATTCTCTATAAATATATCCAAGATGTTAACATCAAGGAAGGAGAAGAATTATTTAAGCTCAAGAACACTGTTGGCACGAGAACAAATGGGTAAAAACTGGTCATGAATCAATTTTGACTGGAAGTTTGAAGACAATCTAATCATCAGTGAATTTCTGGAGTCTTTCCAATAGGAATAATGGGAGTAAAAATTTAAGCAGTGTTATAATCGACTGTAGCATTTAGAAGATTATATGAGGTGGCTGTTTTTGATAGCAGTTCCTCCTAGTCCTATGTTCCTCTATTTTATTTTTTGTACAGTTTTTTAGACATATGATTTATGGTATTTTAAAATTATTAGAGCATAAGTAGCATGAAATCTGAAACAAAGACAAAAAACAGTCTGAGTAGATCTGATTGGATACATTTTTGGTAATTTATTTATCTAGAATGAGAATCTTGTTCCCTTTCCATGAGAAATAGACTTTTGTTCTGCCAGTTCACCCATGGGTCTACTAAGGAAAGTGATTTTATTCTGTATCAAAAGAATATCCTTATCTGGTTCCAAATAATTGTTTGCTTTAGCTTGATTTTAAGTGAAAAAGTTATTGACAATAGGTGAGTTTTAACTAGGTGAACTTTAACTAGGCACATTGGTCAGAGGGAGTTTTGCATTTCTTGACTTAGTATAAATCAGTCTGACATGAAATATAAATTACTGAATCCAAATGTTACTTTCTACAACTATTCGTCAAAAATTGCATACAGTTTTCTGATGCTGAGAATATTTCTGCCAGTAAGCATTTTTCCCCAAAACATTTGCAGAAAGTAAAAACAGATCCATAACTAAAGGGTATTAAAAATACAAATGGACATTCTTTAAAAAAAAAAACCCACAACATGGAAGCAGTTGCCACTTTAAGTATAGAAATCTCATTTAATCCAAAGGTGGGGGGGAGTAAGAATCTTGCTCCTCTGTCAGTTTCATCTATGAAAATGTAATTTATAAAAAAAATTATCCATATAATTGTTAATTAATACCAACTTAAATGGATGTATATTTAGTTTATAAATTGTCTGATGGGTGGAATGTGTGTCTAAGACTCTACGTGATAGTGCTATAGCTGCATGAGTGCCAAAAATACCACTTATGTATAGGTAGCAATCCTTGTGGATGTGGACCCATAGGCAGTGGAAGGGGCGGGGCTAGCAGGGCTTAGCAGTGGTAAGGCAGCTTGGCCAAGGGCTTCCAGCAGCTGCAGCAGGGCTGGGGAGGAAGTGGGGCTGGGACTAGGGCTAATGAAGGAGTAGGGACTGTACAGCTAGCAGGGCATGGTATTGAGCCACAAGCATCCAGGGGGCACAGCTCCTGCTGCTATGCATACCCTGGGAGGCATGGGGGGGGTGTACCTCTGGATCTGCATGGGGCAGGTCAGGCTGCCACTGCCACTGTGGACTGGGGCTGGAGTTGCACTGAGCTTTTCATTGGGATGACTTAGAATGGGGCATGGTGGACACAGGAGTCCTGGAGGCTCTGTCCCCTCTGGGCTGGTGGTGCAGCCGAGGATGACACCACTCCACCTCTGCCCCCACCCCAGGTGGTGAAGGGCACGGGCTGGGGAGAGGCACCCAGGGCAAATGTGGAGAGGTTCCCAGGGCCAATGCAAGGTTGGAGGATGGCAGATTCACTGGTGTGGAGGGTGCCGATGCCTGGCAATGACCCCAGGCACAGAAGGGGCATCCACATGGGCACACTAGGCCCGACTTCACTCCAGTCCCTCCTGATCTCTGCTTGGTCCCAGCCCTAGCCCTAGCCCCACTCCCTCCCCCTCCAAGGTCCTTTCCCCTCCCCCTGTCCCTTCCCTCACAGACTTTCCTACTGGGGGTAGGGGGCACACATGTACACAGGCCCACAATTTTTTTTTCTCCATCTGCCTATGTGTGCACCAGTTTAAAAAAAGTATAGACACTGGTTATAATTATACAGGAATCTTATTTATACCAAATTATATAGGTTTAGCTCATTATGGGCTTCCTTTCAGGCTGGCCACCTGGGAAGCTGTAAGGGATATATGAGGGGGCAGGTAGAAGCTAACACTATTAATAATGTGTAGTTTAGTGAAATGGATGGTAGTCTGAAAGGGATCAGGCCTTGGATTCTAGCTTGGGTCCTTGCTCCTGATGGGTTTGAAACATCCCCACTGTTCTTCATTCAGTTTAGTAAATGGAAAGGGCAGAGATTCAGCTTCAAGAAGAGTGGCAGAGATTAATTCCTGACCAGTGGTATGAGCATAGTACTAGGAGAGATATGGGTTCAAATTTATTCTGGACAAGGGGCTTATAATTCATGTCTCTTAATACATGGGTGAGTGCCCTAGTCACTCAGGTACTGGGGCTAAACTCTAAGAAAGTCATCCTCCACCTCTATTCCCCCCATTTTTTTCTAGAATGTGCACGCATGCACAACTATGTATATGTACAACATACATGAATCCAAAGCATAAAACGGGGCAAAAACAATGAGTTCAGAGCTAGAAACATGTTACTTAAACATGCACAAGGAAATAGAATTTTGCCCAGTTTATTTTACCGCTAACCCCAAAGGTACATCCAGAATATGAGAGATAAGGATAGAAATGTTTTTCTCCCAATAAATACCAGCATTTTTATTTTATATTTTATAAGATAAATAAAATGTATCCTAGCTCCCTAGAGTCAAAGCAAAATATTAACTAAATTATAGTGAGTATGTGAAAATGTTTGCCACATCCAGTCTAAGATCATGTAGCTTTAAACTGCATGATTATAGATTAGGAGCAGTATCTGCAGATATTGCCTGTGCCAGGAGCCACAACAGGAACCAGGTGTAAGTAACTTGGGGTGGGAAAAATGACTGGTAGGATTGGGGAGACTAGTGGGTTTGCAGACAGTTGGCAAGTTTGGAGGGGCTGGTGGGACTGTGAGGGGCTGGTGTGTCTGTGGGGATGGGGGTGGGGGTTGGTGGGTATGTTGGGGTGGTTGTCCATCCAGAAGTAGGGTGGCTAGGCAGGAGGGTGAGGGGGGAATAAAAATAGCCTGATTAGGGTGTGTGGGGTAGGAAAAGCATAACCCTGGAGCTGTGACTAGTGGCTGGACTATCCCAGGCCTGGGGCTAGACTCTGAACATGTGCAGACATTTAGTAGTTTGGGCTAAACCATTCCTGATCTTAGTTCACCTGCTCAGATGAGCTAACTTAGATCAGGCCATCATTTTGGGCCCAATTTAACCTCCTCAAATGTCTGCACAAATAGGCATTGAGATAGACCTAATCCTAATTACTCTGAGTTAAATGTAATGTCTGCATATACCCAGTGCTTTATATAACGTGCATAAACAGCATACATGAAACAGATTTCACAAATATATTTGGAAAGGAAAGAATAAATGATAAGATGTAAATTATGAGCCAAATCCCATCCAAGATAATTTGGTGGAAAGTACTGCTTTGAACCAGTACGAATCATTGAATTCTCCCAGTGAGAAGTAGTCATTGAAATGATATTTTTCTTGACTTTACGTTGCTCCCATTTACTATGCTTATTATTCTTATTTTTGGCTGGAACCTATGGACATTTTTGCATCTAAGGGCTTCAGAGCTCATTAGAGAGAAAAGGATTTTTTTTTTCCCTCCTCAACATTTGAGGCTGCTAACAATGATAAATATAAGTGACTTGGTATGTACCGGTGTCTCAGGATGCCTATACACATGCAGGGAGGCTGCTCTGATTACAGTGCATTGGAGCAGACTCAAATAATTGAGTCTGCTGGAGCTTGACAATTACTGTGCTCCAGCAGCCCCCAGCATCTCATGTATCAGTGTCCCTGTGCTGAAAAATGGTGGCAGGAGCACTCTAACTAAAGCTTGTTCAATGAGCTTTAAAGTGCCCCCACCACCATTTTTCAGCAGCATCCCAGAGAACATCAATAAACACCCTTAGTGATCACTTTGCTTGGTTCATGTAATGCATGGAAGGGTTTTCCAGACTGCATCTGATCAGCACCGCCTCTCCCTTTCAGAACTGAAAAGTAGCAAGAGGATTCTTGTGCTCTGAATATTTTCATCTTACAAAGTTAGATAGAGAAGAACCCCCTAAGCTACTATCACATGTTTGGAAAACTTACTAAAATGTTCAGATGAAATTAAATGTCCTCTTTTTGATTTAACTATCCTCATAATGTGTGATAATTAGGCTAAAGTTTGTTATATATGGATTGAGATGTAGAAATTTCTGCTTAAAAACAACTTGGTATTTTGGGACTGGATAAACTTAAATTAAGTTATTCTCCTCCCATCCACATTCTCATCTCCCATGTTCTGTTTTCACTTGGAGCTCCTTAGGCTTTCTCCCCTATCTTTGTTCCCCTCATTAATTTTCTTTCCTAAACATTTAATATGATGAATATAGGAATATGTAGGTGTTTGCTTTACTTTTTCCTAAGGAGATCTCAGCTATATACCATCCATCACTCCTCTGAACACCTCCTAAGGGACCAGCTTCCAAAAGGCTCTCTCTCAGGAAGGAAAAGAAAAGCAGTAGTAGCAATACCTCAAGATTTGTTAATGTTAGCCATTGTTGGCATTTGGGGATTTGGTTGTATATGTTCATGTGTTAACTGGATTTAACTACTTAGAGATCAAATGAAAGGTACTGGACTTGGAGGAGAAAAATGATGGGGAAGTGTAGATTTACTAAATGATTTTAATATACACTTCACATTAATTACAATAACTCTAATAAATAAGTTCAGAGTAATAAATATAAATTAGAACATACATTCAAGTGTGAAATCATTAAGGATCAGTATGAGTTAAAAACAGCATAAACAAAATACTAGAGTGCATAGCAAGGGCATTACAAAAAAGTACTGAAGAAAACCAAAAAGGTACTGAAAACAGAAAAGAGTCAAGTGAAGATTAGGAATGGGAGTCAGAGAGTTAAATTAACTTGGACTGAGGGTTACAACATAACCAGCAATCAAAGAGCAAACAGCTATAAGTTAAACAACTATAAAGCAAAAGGCAAATAGAAGTAAATGAGCACAAATAGGCTAATAAAAAGGAGTGATAGAATAACTATATCTCTGATCCTCAATGGTTAGTGAGCATCAGACTGTTGTATGCCTATAAAGTCCCACTGCACATACCTGCTGCAGGACAAGAATGTAAAGATATTTCCTTTAAAATGTGAGTACTAGATGCACCAGTCATTTCAGTGACTACTCTGGCTCTTCTGCAAACACTTATGTACAAAAGTACTACTGTTCATATGAATTATTTTTGTTGTCTTTAGTGAGACTAGTCACATGCATTATTCACAAACAACAGCTATGTTCCAAATGTGGCTATTAGATTGTACATTAGTGGAGCAAGGATCATGAACTACATTTACAAAAGGGTAACTTTCGCTTTAAATGGCAAAACTCTGAAGCTTCCGCTCAGACCTTTCCAAAACTTGGAAGTATCTTAATCCCCTAGCTGCCTGATTTTCTATAGATAGAATACCCAGAACTACCTAAGTCTTGGTTCATGTCTTACTTCCATCACGGTTCACAAAGTAGGTGTTCATTTTCCAGTCTCACCTTGGGAGCATGATCTTATCTGTATTCTCAAGGTACATCCAGCAGATTGCACTCTCAAATAGAGGAGGAAAAAGTTGTAGTAGCTTCTCTTCTCCCAATTGCCCAGGGGTTCCCAGACTCACACTAGATGTGGGAGGGCCAAATTTAAATATTTTCTTTGCCTGAGGTTATTTGAAACCAGATCTCCCACCTTCAGGAGCATAACCAAACCACCAAGCTATGTTCAAGGTGAGGGAGGTGGATTCCTTGAGCCCTCTTATTGAAGCTGCTCCACTTTCTATGATATTCTTAAATAATCATTATATGAGAGAGATCATAAGAACATAATATAAGACATGCTACACTGGGTCAAATCAATGGTCCATCTAGCTCATGCATCCCCTAGTGAACCTGTCAGAGGTTTGTAACCTATGGCCCATAGGCTAGTTCCAGCTTGCAGTGCCATTAGATCCAGTTGGTGGATGTGGGACTTCAGTGGTGTTTGGCAGCTTAGCTGGGGGTTTAGGCTGCCAGTACTCTTCCTATGCTACCACAGGAAGAAGCGGTGGCTCCAGGCAGGTCCTAGAACCTGCTTTCCTCTAATCTGACTTGAGTCATTCTGACTTTCAGCCAGAAAGGGTTTTCTACCTTTCTGTAGAACTGCTGGCATACATGTCAAACTACATAAAATCTAACAACATGGTTTTTTTTAGTAAGGATAAATTCAGTATCTATGTTTATTTATGGTATTCGTGGCTCTTTCTTTAAGCAGTCTACACAGAAACCAGGCTATGTAATCTTCACTAATTCCAATGAGTGCAGTTATATGATTATTAAAGTCAAGAGTAGCAGCAAGTTCAGCAAAGTGGTTTATTACTGGGGGGGGGGCAGTCGAAGCTTGGGTACCGTCACCTCCCACCCGGGGACTGCTTCCCATTTGCCGAGGGTCACTCCTGTACTTTGTATGTGTCTGGCTCGTCTGCCATGACTTTGATGTTGAACCGGTCCAGTTTGGATTATCCGGCGCGTGCCAGTCCAGAAGTAAGAGTCTTAGCCGGCTCAGGGTCCTGCATCGCTGAGGGCTCCTCCACCCCTACATCCTCGCCCATTCCACCGGGAGTACATGACCGTCTGTCTAGGTCGGCCACGCCAAGTTGTCACTCCAAGCTTCCGCCTAGTAGGAGCAGATTAGCTTGACAGTCACAACCAGGGACTCCCCTTTTGAGGGGCATCTGCTTCCTCCCAGCAGATCTGCCGACATCCTCCCTGAAGGACACGGGGTTAAGACCCATCTTTGTTCCCTTCCGGGAGCTCTACCGCCCTGATTAGGGTTCCTTGGGGCAATGCCGCCCCACGCTGCTGGAGCAATGGTCCCGCCGGGGTGCTCCCCTCTTACAGTTTATACGGTAACCGGCCCTCTGCTGGGTGCCAGCCGCTCCCGGCAGTGCTAAGCCATCTGTAGCAATGTCTGGCTGATTACCTGGACTCACCAACCCTGCTGGGGCTTGCCCTTACCCCAGAAGGTCCTGCAGCCTCCGCGGGCAGCTCGCATCCGTGCCCGGGAGCTTTCTCCAGCAGCGGTTTTTTCTCTGTCTCCTTTCGGTCCCGCCGCCTTGCTGTCTGGCTCAGGTGTTTCCTTTATACCGGCACAGCTCGTTCCGGGTCTTCCCTCCTCCAGGCACCTGAAAGAGGTGAGTTTCTGCCCGGCGCGTTGGGCCTGTGCGTGCAGGGCTAGCCTAATTGTGTTGGGGCAGGGAGACTCGGAGCCTGTTGGCTCCTTTCCTCCCTCACTAGTACCTTATCCACAAGCATACTACATTATTTGAAAGTAGGAAGTCATTTGTATTACATTAATTTTTTTCTTTGCATGGTATTAGTTTTGCATATATTTGGGTATTTTGTACTGCAACTATTATATGCAAATATACTCATTACACCTTTTTTACTGAATTGCTTAGGATTTCTCTATACCTTTTAAATCTGTGGAAATGAATTGTTATGGTATACAATATTAATGAGATACTACAAAATTGCTCACTACAAAATTTTCATATTATATTATGTTGGAGCTCTCACTCCTGGCTTTCTGTTAAGAACATGATCAGGCACAAAAAGAAACAGCCTTTTCCAGGGATCAAAATTATATTTGTGCTTGGTGTGCACACACATACACACACACATGAAATGGCATTGTGGGTTATCACAGCAAAAAATACGCTGAAGGAAAGAAAATCTCTGCTCTTTGTTAAAACCCAGTTTAAACCTTAAAGGGGCTCCTTTATTGATTATAAATATGAATAAAGATGTAAACTGCTAGTATACTGATAGTATCTGAATAATATTGTCAATCAGGTGCCAATACTTAGATCACAGGTGTTGCCATGATGTCTTGTGCCTATTTTTCTGGCAGAACAGGATGTTGGTGATGGTTAGTGCATGTTCCCTCCATTTGGTCAAGAGGAGTTAGAGTTGACCTTTTTGACTCCTTCCTTGCTGAGAGTTCTGATCCAGATGTTGGAGTCCCTTTCAACTCTGGCATTGAAATCACTGAGAAGAATAAGCCTGTCTCCCTCTAGAATATCAGAAAGATTTGGTCAGGGTTGGCATAGAATTACTTCATGGTTTAATCCATGGTATCAAGAGTTGTGAGCATACACGCTGATGACAGTGGCATATTAGCTCCACACCGGCTTAAGATGAAGCCACTCCATAATTCCAATAGGAAATGTATTAAGTTGGTTTATGAGTTCATTCTTGATAAAAGAACCAACTCTGTGAACTTCGCATTTTCCTTCCTGTTTACCTTTCTAGAAAAAGCAATATTCTTTTATTGGTCTATCTCCCACTCATCGGGTCTTGCTCAGTACAGCAAAATTGATCTAGTGTTGCCTGAGTTCTCAAGCCATGATCGTGGTGTGGCACTCTGGGTGTTCACTATTAGGATTGTCCATGAACATCCTGAAGTTTCAGGTCCTAAAATGGATGTTGTGTTTCCATTGATTTTGAACACAGTAAAAGTGAATCCTTTGGATGTGGTTACCCAGTGAAGAAAAAGGTGGACAGACTATGTTTAGGGCTCTTTTTATAGCTTTCTCCCCATGTGGGGTGAGCAGAGCTGGTTCTAAAGAAGGCTGCTCAATCATAGTCACTGATGCTGGATAACATTCCTGCCTCATTCATGTGCTAAACAACCTTCTTGTAACTGCTGTCTTCATGTCAGTTCATGACCAGGAGCTTCTAGACCTCACAGTCCTGCTCCCATTATGACTAGCTGGTCTCCAGAGGACTTGACAAATGTTCCTGAAAAGCTATTTTCATGGAAGACACCTGTGCATGATCACTTTTATCATGAAGAAGCTGCTGCATACCAACTTCCACTTTCATAGCTGTTGCAATTCTAACATCTTCTTTTTCCTGCTTTGCTGTTGAGGACTTGAATATAGAGACAACCTATACTCAGAACCCATCCCTTGCAGAAACCTGACCTCAGTGAAGAAATCCAACATTGCCTCAAATGCACAAATTTCAGCCTCCAGATGCCTGATGAAATGCGTGTTCAAAGACTGCAACATCAGATCCAAAACCAAGCTCATGGTTTATCAAGGAATTGTGATTCCCTCTTTACTGTACATTGCTGATATGTGGACAACCTACACAAGACACCTCAAGTTACTGGAGAAATGTCACCAACTTTGCCTTCAGAACATCCTTCAAATCCAGTGGGAAGAGAGATGCAGCAACGTTAGCATCCTCACACAAGCAGACAACACAAGCACAAGTATAATTATCACCTAACATCAAATTTACTGGGTCAGCCACATCATCTGGATGCCTGACTCCAGACTCCCAAAGCAAGTTTTATTTCCCCAGTTCAGACAAGGTATATGGACAAGAGGAGGGCAGAGAAAGCACTTCAAGGATGTGCTCAAGGCCAACTTGAAAAAAATGCAACATCAGCATCAACTTACGAGAAGCTATCACCCAGGACTGCCCCAAATGAAAGAAGAGTCTGCTGCAAGGGTCTCAGTGTTCTGAAACCTTATGATGACAACAGAAAACAGAAAAGTGGAAGCGGCAGATACAGCGTATCATGGACCAAATCAAGTATCTGGAGCAACCCACCCCACACAGAAACAAATGTCAGAGTTGCTTCAGAGTCTGTTGATCCTAGATTGCCCTCATTATCCATCTTTGGACCCCAAAATAAGACAATCTTAGAAGATAATCATTCTCAACTGTGAGGGATTGCCAAAGAAGAGTATTTGAACCTGTGGCTCTATAAATTGAAATGCATATGCAGGAACCAACTGTATATATTTTAGGCAAAGATAGTATTAAAAAAATGTGATTATGTTCTTAAGGCCAAGTCATAACAACTACAAACAAGGGGGTAGGGGAATTAAGGATGATCTGTCTAACTTAATTCCAACATTTCCAAAATTTCTGAGTGCTTGTTTCTGCAGCTTTAATACTCTTTCAATTTATTCTGTGCAAAAATAGACAAGTAAACAAAAATAAATATGACTCCAGTCCTACAGAGGATAGTGTGCAGGAAGACATCTGTATCCATGAAAAGCCCCACCAACTTCAATGCTCCTCAATGCATGTGAAGAATTCCACCTGCATATATCAGCAACACACACATTTTGCCTTTTATTCAAAACATGTAGTTATTTGGACTATTACCAGCATAAAGGAGACTAGTACAAAAGCCCCAAGGACCAGATTCTAAGAGGTATGTAGGTATGTATTTTCTATTGAAATTAATGAGTGTCTAAATATTTCATAGACATTAGGGCTGGAAGGAACCCCAGAAGATCATCGAGTCCACCCACCGCCCAAAGGACAGGAAGTCAGCTGGGGTCACAGGATCCCAGCAACATAAGCATCCAATTTGCTCTTGAATGTGTTCAGTGTAGGTGCTTGAACCACCTCTGATGGCAGGCTGTTCCAGACCTTGGGGGCTCGGACAATAGAGAAATTCTTCCTTATGTCCAGCCTGAAATGGTCTTGTAGTAGTTTATGACTGTTTAACCTCGTCATCCCTTGGGGCGCTCTGGTGAACAAATGTTCCCTCAGATACTGGTGGTCACCCCGATAAACTTGTAGGTGGCCATCAGATCGCCCCTGAGCCTGCGCTTTTGCAGGCTAAAGAGCCCCATGGCTCTCAGCCTGTTGTTGTAAGGTCTGTTTTCCTGAACTCTGATCATGCGTGTGGCTCTCCTCTGGACTCTCTCAAGCTTCTCCACATCCTTTTTGAATTGTGGATCCCAAAACTGGAGGCAGTACTCCAGCTGCGGCCTCACCAAGGCCGAGTACAAGGGGAGAATGGCATCCCGGGATTTGCTTGAGAAGCATCTATGGATGCAAGCAGCATTTTGGTCAGTGGCTTCCATCCTATTTTTAAAAGTCAGGCCCAGAGTCTTGATGCAAATACTCCACCTAATAACCCAAAAGCCCACAGTATCCTTTCGGAATACTATGTCCAATGGGAAACTCAGTTTCAGTGCCTCAAATATTTGGGCACAGAATACCTGAAAAATCATAAAGGGTCAGAACAAAAGCTGAGATTGTTGGTTCTGCTCCTCAGGTAAGTTTCCCCTACAAGTGAATATCTGTTGTGCAAGATACTGAATGGTTCTTAGCACCAGTCAAAAAATGTAGAGTGGATTGAAACAGGAATACAGAACATTAGCACAGGGTACATAGTATGCAACTTTTTAAAGTCCCTCTGTGAATTATCCTTTTAGCAAAGGATGCAGAATGAACCACATCTGATGATTCTAGTCATGTAATCTATGATACGGACAAGAATAAAAAAACATGGCCCTTGGGTTTGTGGTATACAAATTACACAACCTGAAGCTGATTTTCCCTATGTTTCAGTGAGCTTTTATTTGGGTTTTTCTTCTAGCCCATTCCATTTTTAAGATGTCTTGTGGAATGTTTGTTTAAAGATGGAATGCATCAGAATGGTCCTTTCCATTCATGTTAAGAATGAATTGAGATATTTTTTCTATTACTAGCTGCCTTTCTGAGAACATGCCATCATTGCAGGGCACTTTATAAAGCCACATTAAAATTAAGGATGCATAAACAGCATCTGGGTACCTCCCGTTGCAAAAAGGCTCCAGATGCCAGCAAAAGAAGTTCTGTTCCAGTTGAGAATACCTGTTACTCTAGTCAATTAAATGTTTACTGTTGTTTAATTTATAATTGTGAACCTACTGAACTCTTTCTGAATTCCTCATCTCCCAGCTCCAGGGCCTACAATTTGACTAAAAGGAGAAACTTTTGAGGTACGCATAAATGTAGGAGAATATGTCCAAATTCTTCCCAGGTGCAAAGATACAGGAGATGATAATTTTACAGATATAAATGTGGAACTTTTTTTTTTTCCTATTGTGGCCTGTTTTGTTCTACTTAGAAATAATTTATCAGAATTATTTTTTCGTTTGTGTGGAGAGAAGATTGCTGTTTTTAAAATAAAATTAAGCAATCAAAAATTGTTTAATTCACCACAAAAGAAGCACAATAAAATAAAGGTATTGGAAATTTCAGTTTTATAGCTGGAGTCCAACAAAAAAACTTAGAACTAGTTGGGAATATTTCCATTCAAGGGTTAACTACAATATGCTGGTTGCCCAGCAAAGAGATAACAAGAATACTGCTGGGATTTTTTTCTGGATAAATATCTCAGGGGACATAAAGCACTGTTAACTTATTTTAAATAATTCAACAGTATATTAATAGTTCACAACTGTTTAGACTTTCAACTAAACTTTAGAGTTATAAGACTGTTTAAATGAGCTGCCCTGATAAATAAGGTATTCAGAACCTAATTTTTACCCTAGGAAAAAAATAAAGCCAAAACTTGGAAAACAGCATGCAGACTAGGTATGAATCTGAATTCCAAGCAGCTCAGTTTGATGTAGTATTTGACTTCGGACATGAACATTCATTTTGACCCTTATAGATCATGCTCGTTTAAAACCTGTTGAATAAAGAGTTAATTTAACCTTTCCAAATTTTGGATTATAATTATAATTAGAATACCACTATTTGCCATTGTGCTGTACACCCGTTGTTCTTAACAAATCCCTGAAATTCTGGCCTAAGATAAAAGTCCTTCATTATTAAGGGTGACTCTTAAGTGTGTGTTAATCAGCACTGAAAATGACACTTAAAAATTTTTTTAAATGAAAGCTTAGTTAGCACAGGAAACACTGTACCTTTAACATCTGAAAATTACATGAGATTGGAAATCTAAACCAGAAATCCTGGCAAGCTGAACAGAACGGGATTCTCAGCATTCTCTTTTAGGCTTTCTATCAATCTATCTATCCATAAGACAAATAAGTACTATGTTGCTTCAACCGGATTGATGGTAACACCATTATTCAGAACCAATGCAAACAAAATGTCGCTGCTTTTCCTGCCCTTAACATTAGACTCATATGACAGTAAGTGCTATCAACTTCATGTGCTTGGAGCGTGATGTCACGGAACATCTTCTCTTCTTTCCCTCACCCCTACAGTTTTAGCAAGATTTGAGAACTACAATTTTGGATCATAACTTCATGAAATTCAGGGGTCATGAAACACCTCCTTTAGTTTTATGATTATTAGGTCAGTGCTGGCCAGGGGTAGCAATGCAAAGCAAGTGATTATATTTCATTACTGCTGTGGCTGTGGTTTTAAAAACAATTACTAGTGTTTGTGTTTTCCTTTTATATCCTCTGTGGGAAATCAGCAAATCTATGTTATTCTCATGATTTTGGGATTTCATTAAACCTTTTCAACTAAAGCAATACAAGGATCTCTATAATAAGATCTCAAAAATATTTCCTTTTATATTATTATAAATAAGGCCCTGTACCCTTTTTTATTATTCTGACCAGAATTTGCCTGAGAGTGCAATTAAATAACAGGCTCATAATTTTCAATGAACCATATTACAATTTTCAGTTGTATTACTTTCTCTTTAATGGTGATAATTGAAGAACTAAAGTTTGTGTGTCTTAATCTGCAAGATGTTCTCCCTGCAACGTCCAAAATCTTGGTAGTAAGTCTTGTATTGATCTGTGTCACAGGGACCCTAACCCTTCTAATGGAGGAGATATGGGGACTGAAACAAGAGGTACAGAAAGAATAAGCCCTTGTCAGTGGATTAGGCATAGAGGCTCTTTAAGAGGACACAGGGCCAAAACAGGTAGAGTTTGTTCATAGGAAATTTAGTTATGGCTGACAGGCAGATAATCAGATGTCTGAAAGAGTCTCTCAGACATGTAAATATGGCTGAAGGCCAGGTGACAGAGGAATTGGCTGTGGGAAGATTCTTTTATTTCAGGCAGTGGAAACATCAAGGACTTCAGTGCCACAGACCCCATAGGGGCACATCCACACATGCAAGCATGTGTGCTTGCAGCAGCTCAAATAGAAGTGGTACAAATCTGAGCCAGGGCTTTTTGCTTCAGCACATGTGCTTGGACATACACTTTGGTCTGGATCAAATTGTGCCACTTGGGGCAAAATAACCCTGCCTGGCTCCGCCCATATCTGCAGCTAGGGGGAGCTACAGCCTGGGTCCAGCACCTGTGCTGCCCCCAGCAGTTTAAAAAGCCACCCTGGCCTGGCCCCAGAAGCATAAATAGCCACCTTGGCAAGTAGCTCAGAACTATTAGCTTTCAGGAGCTTCTGGGGCCCAGCCAATTGGTACCTGGGAACACTACCCCTTGTGTCAGCTGGATGGCTGAAACAGCCCTGAGAGTTGCCTGCACCCTCTACCCACTGCAGTAGTCTGGCAGCCCCCACACAAGGGGTTCATCCCCCCAAACAGGGGGGTGTCCCCCACACAAGGAGTTCATCTCCTCAACAGGATTTGGTGCCCCAACAGGGGATTCAGCCCCCACACAAGGTGTTTGTCCCCCCCAACAGGGGATTCAGCTCCCCAACAGGGATTTGGCCCCCACACAAGGGGTATGTCACCCTAACAGGGAACAAATGCCCCATGCAGGGGCTACCCCCCCCGCAAGGCCCACATGCCCCACCCTAGCTCCCTAATTGCTGCCCCCCTGCCCCATCCCCCACTAGCTGCTGCAGCCCCCCAATGGCAGGGGAATGGGCAGTCAGGTCATGGGTCAGGGGCCTCAGGGGGGCTGGGGGGAGGGGACAACTAGGCCAGGGGGAGAGGGCCTCAGGGAGCTGGCAGAGAGAAGGGCTGGCCCGGGCAGGGGTCGCAGATCTTGGGGGGGGGGCTGGCAGGGGGAAGGCTGGCCATGGCAAGGTTCGGGGGGCTGGGAGAGTGAGCGGGGCTGTTGGGGTCCCCCCATGGTCTCCTTTCCCTTCCAGCCCCCTGACACCTTACTCACTGGCAATGGAGCCCTGGTGCTGAAACATGCAGTCTGGCTGGCCACGTGTTTCAGCACTAGGATGGGGGGCCAACCATAGAGATGCTTTGGCTGCCAGAGCATCTCTGTGGAGGACCCAGCTTCTGGTTGCCTCAGGACATGGTCTGGGACTGTGCCCTGCCCTGCATTTTAAACTTCAGTTTTTTTAGACCCCTGGCTCTCCAGGGATCTAATTTTCTCCCTGTGCTGCATTTTTTCATTCACACACTTTCCTGTTACCCCACCTCAAAGGGCCCAAAACCCCTTTGAGGTGGGGTAACAGGAACGTGGGCAAGAGGCAGGTGCACGCTTGTCTGGACACACCCATGGAGGCTTCCTAAGACTATGATCAGATGCTGCTTGGGAGAGAGCTGTGTCTTCCATACAGCAAATTGCAGTTAAAGGTAGCAACAAAAGCTGCAATTCCTGAGGTGCTGTGAGCCTGGGAGGGACTGCTGACAGCAGTGACTCTGCACCACCACGGAACAGACTGTGGTGCAGTGAGGGAGATGCTATTATAATGACAGCATTCCTGGACTGCAATTTTGTTTGGGCTGGCTACCCATATACTAAGCAGAGAAAAGGCACGAAGGCAGGTGGAAGATGCAGATGCCTATGGGCATTTGTACACATGGTCTTGGAGTGTGTGTGGGGAGTGTGCTTTAATTCGAGTGGTTCTGAGAGTGCTTTTATTAAAATACCCAGAGCATCTTGTACTTATACTCAGTACATTCCTGCACTGAGCCCCACGCATGCCAACTGGGGCAGCACATTACTTCCACACTGCTCTACTCTGCCTGTAACAATTGGGTACTTTACTGGGGGCGGGGGTTGGTGCTTTTATGTAATAGCTGATTGAATGAACTTCATCTAAAAGCTCCAAAAAGCCCCACTGAAGTGCCCAAACTTTACAGATGCTGCAGAGCTGGATTGAAGTAATTCTCAGCCCAGATTCCCATCTATTTAGCACCATTATCAAGATGGAGCCATAAAAGGATATTTGGATATGAGTGCTTAGAAAAATTGAAAGGTCAAAATCCCTTGACTTTGCCAATGGCAGAGAGCAGTTGAGCCCAATCTTAATCCTGTAAAGATTAAGAAACTTTATTGAGGAAATAATCCTTTTCTGAGATGTTGTAACTAGAAGGACTTGAAAAGCAGTATAGGTCTAAATAGTGCTCATTCAGGGCTTTGTTATAACTTATGCTGTGAGCTGCAAAAATGCTGATGAGTGTTAGTGCTAGCTCAAGTTTTGAGTGGTCACACTTGAAGCCAGCGAAAAACATTGTTAACTGGAGAACTGAAAGGTAAGAATATCCCTCCCCCCACATTCTGGGCTTCCCCCCGGCCCCTTGGCCTTTCCCAGTTCTTCCATGTCTCTCAGGTTTCCCCCTCCTTCTTGTCTTCCCTGCCCCGACCCCTGGGGCATTACTTGTGGTTGCCCACACTGTCTGTCCCAGTGGAAAAGGCGGGAAAGTCACAAGTAAGCACAGGGTGGGGTGCAGGGCAGTCATCAAGGTTCTGGAGTGCTAGGCAGAGCAGGGGAAGTGGGCCCAATCCAGGCCAACAGGGAGGGGGTGGGGAGGTGTTTACATTAGGGTGTAGCCAAGAGTGGCTGTACCTTAGTGTAACAGGAGCTGGATAGCATGGATCAGAGTTAATCCTGTTCTGCAGTAGCATAAATTTGGACCACATAACAAGTGCTTAAAACTAGTTTCAGGTGTTAACTTGACATTCTAGGAGGTCAAGAGCTCCAGGAACCACCCCAAATTACCATGTAACAAGGCCCTCAAATACCTAAGTATCCCCCTGTAATATACAAAATGGGGGGGTGATAAGGTGCTATTATAATTCCTTTATAAAACTTCAACAAACAGGGGGAAATGGCCAATCAGTATAATTTACTGCAGACAAAACAAAATTACTAATTCATAAATGGCAAAGTAATCTGTTTTTAGAGAATTATTGAGCATGAGTTATTTTTCACAACATTTGAGATGTACTATCTCCATTTCCCGGAACAGAGAATTTTAGCAATGATATGACAGCTTAATGCAAGACTGGGGAGACCAACTGCTTGCTATGCAGTTACAAGGTGAGATTACCATGACAAAACGATTTCTGTACGTGCCTATAGGGAGCCCATTATGAGTCTATCTTGCTGGCATTACAGTGTGAAATTATGATGGGAGAAAAAATTTCATTCAAATTCTTATTGCATGACAACCTTGTTCAAGTGCAAGTTAATGATATATAATGATAGAAACGCAGGACTTTTTTGTATTGTGATTAGAGTTCTTCCTATCTACAAGGTTTGGATTCATATATACAATTAGAAAACCTGATGTAAGCTAAAATTATTAAAGTTACCTCCAGTTAACAATGTTTTTTCTCTGAAAGAATATACAGGTTCTACATGTGAGATGATTCTTAACGTGATGAGGTTGATGTTGGGCTTTTTTGCTTTTTGTTTGGTTTTTTTTGTTGTATCTCCCTTAGCATACATACACCTTTAAATGCACATAAATGCACATAAATACACCACATAAAACAAATCTCCACAAATTAAGTAAAAGCTTTTAAAAGGAGAATATCTAATTCTAATCTGCCAAAATAACTCCACTTATTTTCATAGAAGAAAGACTCAACTGCAAAATACTCTGTTTTATATACTTGCCCATTTGGGCTCTGTTTGGTAAATTAATTTCCCTTCTTCCCAGGGCCTGTCAGACATACTAATAACTAGATATATGATCCCATTCATTATTTTCTCATTTTTTCCTCTCTTCTTTTTGAACAGTAATGTTTACGGGATCTTCATTTCCTTATCTTTTCAACACATTATTTCTGCTCAAGATGAATGTTATTAAAAAAATTTACCGGGATCTAGGTTGTAGCTGTGTTAATCTAAGGACAGAGGCAAACAAGGTTCTTTGGGTGAATCTGATATCTTTTATTAGACCAACTTAAATAATTGGAAAACAATTTTCTTAGCAAGCTTTTGGGTTTAAAAACCCTTCATCAAGCTGAGGAAGTCTCTGCAGTTGGTGTTTGTGTGTGCTTTTCCTGGATGTAATGAATAGTAAAGAAGCCAGAGGTGTGCATGCAAGATAGGCAGTCAGCGAAGATGTAAATTGAGAAGTCAGTGGGTGAAAGACATGATAGTTGGGGTGAGGAAGAGTAATGGGATGAATGTAGCAGGTAAATAGTGGAGAGGTACCTGGGGAGTTAGAGGTCAGGTAGGTTATAATGTGTCATAAATCCAATGTCTGTATTTAGTCCATGGTTTTTTGGATCCAGGCGGTTGATGAAGTGAAGTTCATAGGCTTATCTGTGAAGAGTGTTTTGTAAGTTCCCTTTGAAGATTAGAACTGAGAGACTGGAGAGAGAATGGGTTGGTTTTTTTGGTGAGAAAAGTGCCCCCACATGTATCTTGCATGCATACCAGCCTCTGGCTTCTTTACTATTCATTCCATCCAGGAAGTGCACACACCAGCAGCTGAGGCTTCCTCGTCCTGACAAAAGGTTTTTAAAACCAAAAGCTTTCTAAGAACATTTTTCTCCAACTATCTAAGTTAGTCTAATAAAAGATACTAGATTCACCCAAAGAACCTTGTCTGCCTATAAGAAAAAGTTTGACATCCTACTCTTTCAAATCAGCATTTACGTTATCTCATTAATTTTCAATTGATCCTATGTTTTCTGTTCTCTCATATCTGTACAGCTCTTTCATATATGTCTTACCCTTTTGGACTAATATGAGCATATCTTTTTATTTCCCTCCATTTTCCTTTGTTCTGAAAGACGTAGAGAACTCAGAATATTTTTGTATGATTCCCTTTCACTTTACCTGTAGGCTTTTGAACTTCACCTCTTTGCCGACAACTTTGGGCACCCAATTTTTTTTAACTCTTCTTTTCAATAAAAATCTGTAGCCCTAGGCAACAATTATGGAAAGCAGGCCAAGGAGCATGTCTTATCAATGAAAAGTGATGCAGCACCCTATGTGTATGAAGTAGTCTCTGAAGTCTCACCTTTGCTAGGATGTTTGTTTCATAACAGATATGGCTAGTTAAGTTTCTCAAATATATTCTGTTCTTCAAGTAATGTAGCTTGACAGTCAGTTAAGAGGTTTTTCATTGTCTTTCTCCTGAAGGTCTGTAGCACATGGCTATATCTGTTTCTCTTATAAAGTGAATAGAACTCTGAGGGAAAAAAGTTGATAGACATATCTAGAGACTGTGACCCAGAAGACAGGCACAAGAACATATCACATATATCCAAATAATGGGCCTTAACCCTGTTCTGGAGGCATCCCTTAGTAAATGGAAAGGGATTTCTGTACCCATGCATATGGATACTGTCAATGAGGGTTATAACTGGGACATTACATTGTTCATAATATGCACCTTCCATAAAAAATGAACTGAGACAAACTGCTCCCTGCATATAGGCCATTAAGGATTAAATCCTATTTACCCTTCTTCCACTTAAGGTGTATATATGTAGGCACAAACTTTGGGATTCTATTTCCACTTGTGGCAAAAAGGATTATCTTATGTACATGCCTGCTGGAAGAAAAGTAGTTGTTGTAGGGCTCTCCTACGTTTAACCCAATAAGCTAGCGGTCACACTATGCACATTGCTGTTCTAAAAAAGATATAGTTTTTAGCCATGCTGGTCTATTGGAAAACATTGCAGAACTCTTGGCAGAGGTGGTATCTTTTATTAGACCAACTAAATGCAGTAACAAGTTTCATTTCTAACTCAGAGAAATGTTACAATTTGTGCGTTCTCGTTTACCTGAGGAAGAGCAAGTGAGCCTGAAAGCTTGCAAATAAAGATTTGTTTTTTGTGCAACTATTTAGTTGGTTTAATACAGGGGTAGGCAGTGTTTTTTCACCGAAGTGCTGAAAAAAACACAATGTCTACCTTGGAAGGTGCCAGAGTGCTGACGTGCTGGAGCCTGGAGCAGCTGCTTGCAGCCTCCCAGCTGCAGCCAGCCCACTGAGCCCAGTCTCCTTGCAATAAGGCTTGCAGCCTCCCAGCTCCGTGGCTGGCAGCAGCTGCTTAGAGCCCGGGCTGGCGGTGGTGTCCCGAGCAAAATGGCCTTGCGTGCCATGTTCAGCACGCATGCTGGGGGTTGATGACATCTGGTCTAATAAAAGATATCACCACTGGTTTTACAAAGAACCTACTTCATCTGCTCCCTAGCAAAGTGCTGGAATCAGAAAACCATAATTTCTGTAACATGTTCTGTAGCTTCTCCCTTGAAGCTCTCTCTCTGTAGTTTGAAGTTAATACTAATTGAAGCTAGGTACAGACATTCTAAAAGCCCAAGATGGAACTGCTGTAAGTTAAGCATTTTTCTGTAAGCAGCATAGTTTGGATAAGTAGTGAGCAGAACACACATTCACCCTTTGGTGTGGGAGGAGCAAATCTTGGACTGGGCTCCCCCATTTTTAAAACCAGTGAAGAACTTCTGTTCCATTATAAGTATAGACCAGCTTCCAGTCCCTAATACTAGTAAAAGTGTAATGTCTGTACCTGGCATGAATGAAAAAGCAGTAGAATGGCTTCTGTCCCATGAAGAGCAGAGGCTCAAACTATTACTAAGAGGCCCCTCCTTTCCAGGGCAGTAACCATCTCAATGAGACATAGTTAGTTAGTTAGCAGGGTCAGAAGGGACCTGAGCAGATCAAGTCCGATTCCCTGCCATGGCAGGAAAGAGTACTGTGGTCAAACGACCCCAGCAAGGTGTTCAGCCTTCCTACTCTTAAAGACCCCCAGGGTAGGAGCCAGCACCACTTCGCTTGGAAGTTGGTTCCAGATCCTAGCCACTCTGACAGTGAAGTAGCTCCTCCTGATGTCTAATCAGCTGGGAGGAGCAGTCAGCCAAGTCTGATCGCTCACGTCGGTTCTTAGCCAGAGTGCAGGACCTCCATCTAACCCAGGAGGTGCACAGTCCCACCAGGGGAGACGCCATGTTGGACCTGGTGCTGGCCACGGGTGATGACCTGGTGAGGGGGCTGCGGGTGATGGGCCACCTGGGAGACAGTGATCATCGCTTGCTGGAATTCACCATCCAGCGTAAGGTGGCAAAGGGCTGCAGCAAGGCAACAGCCCTAGACTTTAGGAGGGCTGACTTCAACAAGCTAAGGAGGATTGTTGGGGAAGCACTGAGGACCCAGAGGGGAAGGGAATCAGATGTCGAAGGTGAGTGGTTGCTCCTTAAGGAGACGATCCTCCATGCCCAAAGGGAGGTAATCCCAACAAGGGTCAAAGGGAGCAGGAGGGCACATAAACCCCCATGGCTCACTAAGAGCATCCGGGAATGTCTCCTTGCTAAAAGGGAGGCATACACCCAATGGAGAGATGGGGTCATCACCAAGAAGGACTATGTTACAGTCGCCCGAGGATGTAGGGGGACAGTCAGGAGGGCCAAGGCAGAGATGGAGATAGGACTAGCTTCCCGGATTAAGGACAATAAGAAGTCCTTCTTCAAATACATAGGGGGTAAAAAGAGGGTCCCGGGTAATGTGGGGCCCCTGCAGGACACGATGGGCAACTTAGTCATCACGCCAGATGACAAAGCTAACATATTTAACGATTTCTTTGCCTCTGTCTTCCTAAGTAGGGACCAGTTCAACCACCTCCCTGCTGGGCCCCCCTCGGGCCCCGGGAGAGACACGCCTGGGCCAGGGGTTAGCGAGGAGTTAGTTAGGGTACTTCTGGAGAGGCTGGACGTGTTCAAGTCCGCTGGTCCGGACGATCTTCACCCTAGGGTTCTACAGGAACTGGCCGAGGTCATTGCGGGACCCCTGGCGCGGCTCTATGAGCACTCGTGGTGCTCTGGTGAGGTGCCGGAGGACTGGAAGAGGGCCAATGTGGTCCCTATCTTCAAAAAGGGAAAAAAAGAGGACCCGGGAAATTACAGGCCAGTTAGTCTTACTTCAATCCCGGGTAAGCTCTTTGAAAAAATTATCCTGGCACACATCCAGGAGGGCCTTGCGGGGGAATGCATGCTCAGGGGCAACCAACATGGGTTCATCAGTGGCAGGTCTTGTCAGACCAACCTGGTGGCCTTTTACGATCAGGTCACCAAATCATTAGATGCAGGGGTTGCTGTGGATGTAGTCTTTCTGGACTTCCGGAAGGCTTTCGACACTGTCTCTCACCCTGAACTCATCAAAAAGCTGGGAGACTGTGGTGTCGATGCCCACACGGTCAAATGGGTCGCCAACTGGTTGGAGGGCCGCACCCAGAGGGTGGTAGTGGATGGGTTCTTCTCGACCTGGAAGGACGTGGGCAGTGGGGTTCCGCAGGGCTCGGTCCTCGGGTCCGCACTGTTCAACATCTTCATCAGTGACTTGGATGAGGGGGTAGAAAGCACCCTGTTCAAGTTTGCTGATGACACTAAGATGTGGGGGGATGTGGGTGCACTAGAAGGGTGCAATAGGCTACAAGCTGACCTTGACAGGTTGCAACGGTGGGCGGATGAGAATAGGATGGGGTTTAACACTGATAAGTGCAAGGTGTTGCACATGGGGAGGAAGAACCGGCACCACACTTACAGGTTGGGGAACTCCCCTCTTGCCAGCATGGAGACGGAAAAGGATCTTGGAGTCGTCATTGACTCCAAGATGAACATGGGCCAGCAGTGTGGGGAGGCAGTCAAGAAGGTCAACCGTACCCTGTCATGCATCCACAGATGCATCTCGAGCAGGTCCAGGGAGGTGATCCTCCCCCTCTATGCGGCACTGGTCAGGCCGCAGCTGGAGTACTGCGTCCAGTTCTGGGCGCCACACTTCAAGAGGGATGTGGACGATATGGAAAGAGTTCAGAGGAGGGCCACTCGTATGATCAGGGTCAGCAGGGCAGGCCTTATGAGGAGAGGCTACGGGACCTGAACCTGTTTAGCCTCCACAAGAGAAGGTTAAGGGGGGACCTTGTGGCCTGCTACAAACTGGTCAGGGGGGATCAGCAGGTATTGGGAGAGTCCCTGTTCCCCCGTGCGCTGCCAGGAGTGACCAGGAATAACGGTCACAAGCTGGCGGAGGGTAAGTTTAGATTAGATATTAGGAGGCGCTACTTCACAGTCAGGGCGGCTAGGGCCTGGAACCGGCTTCCAGGGGAAGTGGTGCAGGCTCCTAGCCTGGGGATTTTTAAAAGGAAGTTAGATGAGCACCTTGCCGGGGTCATCTGACCCCGGTGCTCTTTCCTGCCAAGGCAGGAGGTCGGACTAGATGATCTACCTAGGTCCCTTCCGACTCTAGCTACTATGAAACTATGAAACTATGAATCTGAATTTACCCTTTTCCAGCTTGTGACCATTATTTCTAGCCACTCCTGGTAGTGCTCGGGGGAACACGGACTCCCCCAATGCCTGCTCGTCCCCTCTGACTAGTTTGTAACAGGCCACTAGATTCCTCCTCAGCCTTCTCTTATGAAGGCTGAACAGGTTCAAGTCTGTAGCCTATTGTCGTAGGGCCTGCCCTGCTGCCCCCGATCACGTGAGTGGCCCTCCTCTGTACCATCTCCATGTTGTCAACATCCCTCTTGAAGTGCAGCACCCAGAACTGGACACAGTACTCCATCTGCAGCCTGACCAGAGCTGCATAGAGGGGGAGTATCACCTCCCTGGACCTGCTAAAGAATCATCTGTGGATGCATGACAAGGTGAGGTTGGCCTCCCTACCTGCATCTCTATGCTGCCTGCCCATATTCATCTTGGCATCAGTGATGACTCCAAGATCCCTTACTGCCTCTGCACTGATGAGAACGGAGTTCCCCAGCCTGTAGGTCTGGTGCTGCTTCTTCCTCCCCAGGTGCATCACCTTGCACTTGTCAGTGTTGAATCCCATCGTATTCTTGTCTGCCCACCCCTGTAACCTGTCTAGGTCTGATTCTAGCCTATTCTTTCCTTCTAACATGCCCACATCCCCCCACATCTTAGTGTCATCAGCAAATTTGAACAGGGTGCTTTTTACCCCCTCTTTCAAGTCACTGATGAAGATGTTGAACGGTACGGGCCCAAGGACCGAGCCATGCGGAATCCCACCGCCCACATCCCTCCAGGTTGAAAAAGACCCATCCGCTACCATTCTGTGAGTGCGGCCCCCAGCCAGGTGGTGACCCATTTGATTGTGTAGGTGTCGACACCACAGTCCCCCAGTTTCTTAATTAGAATGGGGTGAGAAACAGTTTCGAAGGCCTTCCAAAATTCCAGAAAGACTATGTCCACTGCTACCCCTGCATCTAAGGATTTGGTGACCTGGTTGTAGAAGGCCACCAAGTTGGTCTGACAGGACCTGCCACTAATGAACCCGTGTTGGTTGCCCCTAAGCATAATCTCCCCTGCTGGCCCCTTGTGGACATGTGCCAGAATAATACTCTCAAAAAACTGACCCAAGATCCAGGTAAAATTAACGGGCCTATAGTTCCCCCGGTCCTCCTTCCTCCCTTTATTGAAGTTGGGAACCATATTGGCCCTCTTCCAGTCCTCTGGCACCATGCCAGAGCACCATGAGTGCTCGTAGAGCCATGTCAGGGGTCCCACAATGACCTCAGCTAATTCTCTCAGCACTCTGAGGTGGAGATCATCTGGACTGGCTGATTTAAACACATCCAGTCCCTCCAGAAGTTCCCTGACAAGATCCTCCCTCACCCTTGGCCTAGGTTTGCCTCCCCTGGGGCCTAAGGGGAGCCCATGGGGGGCTGATCTGGTCTCTGCTCAGGAAAAGGGAGGCAAAGAAGTCATTAAATAGGTTAACTTTGTCTGGTGTGACAATCAAATTTCCTAGTATGTCTTGCAGGGGCCCCACATTATCCGTTACCTTCTTTTTGCCCCCTATGTATTTAGAAAAGGACTTCTTGTTGTCTTTGATCTGGGAAGCTAGTCCAAGTTCCATCTCTGCCTTGGTCTTCCTGACTGCCCCCCTGCATCCCCAAGCAGCCGTGGTATAATCCTCCCTCGTGATGGCCCCTCCCTTCCATTGGGTGTACTCCTCCCTTTTAGCTAGGAGACATTCCCGGATGCTTTTGGTGAGCCATGGGGGCTTTTGTGACCTCCTGCTCCCTTTGTTCCATGTTGGGATTACCTCCCTTTGGGTTTGGAGGATTGTCTCCTTAAGGAGCAACTACTCTTCTTGGACACCTGGCTCCCCTGCCCTCCGGGACCTCAGTGCTTCCCTGACTGCACTCCTTAGCTCATTGAAGTCCGTCCTCCTGAAATCTAAGGCTGCTGCCTTGCTTCAGGCCTTTGCCACCTTGCACTGGATGGTGAATTCCAGCAGGCAATGATCACTCTCGCCCAGGTGGTCAAGCACCCACAGCCCCCTCACCAGGTCGTCACCCATGGCCAGCACCAGGTCCATCAAGGCATCTCCCCTGGTGGGGCTGTGCACCTCCTGGGTGAGATGGAGGTCCTGTTTTTGGGCTAGGAACTTACGTGAGTGGTCAGACTTGGCTGACTGCTTTTCCCAGCAAATGTCTGGAAAGTTCAGGTCACCCATGATGACCACATCATTTAACCTAACTACCTCCATGACCTGACTTAAGAATTCCTGATCCAGCTCTTCCCCTTGGTTGGGTGGTCTGTAGTAGACCCCTACTGTTAACTCTCTTTCCCCTTGACTGCCTTGTATTCTAACCCAGAGCACTTCTGTGTGCCCCTCCTCTGACTCTGTGCTACCTGATGAGGATGGATATTCCCTCTTAATGTTGAACGCCACACCCCTGCTTTTCCTCCCTGTCCTGTCCCTCCTGTACAACCTGTAGCTCTTTATATTCACCATCCAGTCATGCGTTGGGTCCCACCAAGTTTCAGTGAGCCCCACTATGTCTGGGTTGGAGTCAGCTAGCAGGAGGGTAAGTTTCTCCTGCTTATTTCCCATACTACGAGCATTTGTGTAGAGGCAGTTGAGGCCTCCTATGGATATGTGCACTGGCCCCCTAATCACAGCATTTCCCTGGCCCTTTTGCTTATCTGTGTATATGTTATGCTCGTCAGTCTAGGCTGGGCTCTACTTGTGAGTGCTGCTTGGTTTAGCGGTCCAAGGCTTCCTCCTCCCTTGTCTTCCCCTTCTCCTCACAGTAAGGGTAAGTCCACTTACCCTTGGCTTGTTTGGTGCCTCCTAATCCCACATATGTTCCCTTGGCTTCCCAGCAGGATAGCTATGCTGAATTCCAAACTTTGCATGTGTACAAGAACCTGCAGTTACAAGGAGAAACCAAGTCTGGTCCTAAGTAAGAAGTGTAAGGGCCTTTTTACATATTACACTGGGCTGCACAAATGTTGATTGGTTTAGTGCTATCTTGCAGTGACACATCAACTTGAGTGCCACATCTGTGGAGAGTGGCCACACCTTAATAGAACAAGAGCTGAGTTATACATATCAAGGGATAATCCTCCCCTGAAGTGGTATAATTTTGAGCCACATAACAGTTGCATTAAACCACTAAGACAGGGGTAGGCAATGTTATTTTGCCAGAGTGCTGAAAAAACCACAATGTCTACCTCAGAAGGTGCCAGAGTGCTGACATGGCGGAGCCTGGAGCAGCTGTTTGCAGCCTCCCAGTTACAGCCGGCCCATGAAGCTCAGTCTGCTTGCAGCAGGGCTTGCCGCCTCCCAGCCTCCTTCTGGGAACAGCCTGGGCTCTGTGGCTGGCAGCAGCTGCTTAGACCCTGGGCTGGCAGTGGTGTGCTCAGCAAAATGGCCTTGTATGCCATACTGGGCATGGATGCCAGGGGTTACTGACACCTGCACTAAGAGGTGTTAACCTGTGCACAATCCAGGGTTTTAGAGCTCCAGGAGCCACCCAAAATTAACATGTAACAAGGCCCTAAGAAAAACAAATTTTGATTACTAATCCCCTGGGCTGGTTTTGAAGTGAGCTCCAGGGTGAAATGCACATTATCATGGTATAAATACATTTTTATATTCAATTCAGTATCTTTTAAAAAATGTCTTAAGCTTGTTTTGCCATTTTAAGAGAAAATGAAATCTATAGTGCTATCATTTTAAAAAAGTTTGACAAATGTATGCAGGCTACGATCTCTGCTGATCAATGTAGCCCACCCTGACCCCTACACCCACCCCCCAAAACTGATTCCTATCAGACTTTTAACATTTTCTTAACATAATGTTTTCTATGTTATTGAAGCAATTACATTAATAGCATTTTTGGATTTCAAATGTTGCTTAGGCAGCAGGTCAAAGAATATTTTGGATTTAATTTTAATAAACAAGTTTAATACAAAATTGAATTGTATAATATTATTTCATTCCTTTTTGAGAGACAGTGGGCATGTTGCCAGGATTCAAGAACATTTCAAAAGTAAGATTTGTGAGCATTGTGTGCGCCTGCTAAATACAGTAGTAGCACAGGTCATTCCTTTTATCATGCGAGCTTTCCACCAGTGTCCTCTTTCCTACTTTAAGTGTCAAAGTACAATGGGATTGATTATGGATGCAGTAGGTGGATAAGAATTTTATTACATTTTGCTGACTTAGGCTTGCTTTTTCAAAGTGTCATGAAGTGAGCTGTTGGGAAAAGAGCTTGAGTGCAATTTACAAATAGGCAGACATTTAGTAGCATGAACTGTGGTGTCTGTTTCACTACCAACAAATGAAGAATACACAGTTAGGAGGCTGCTACTGCTTAATTAACTTGGGCAAAGTGTTTTGAATATTTCCAGTGGAGTTAAGGCAGCTAATCAACATTGACCTTAAATAGGGTTTTTGCACCTAATTCCCTTGGTGCCCTTGAAAATCCCACATTTACAGCTAAATTAAAGAAAGATTGAGGTTCAGAATGATATTGCCTTTCCTTTAGCTTGGATTTCATTTAAGGTTTCACAAGAAAAATGAACAAGGTTAAATGCTAAAATCATTGGCAATGAACTTCTGACCCTAAGACATCTGATATTTTCCTGTACTGGATGGTTATGCATGAGATGCGGCCTATGGATTCTAAAGGTGCTTGTATGTAAACCCACCTAATTTTGTTTGGTTTTGACAATGCTTATTAAGACATATTTTACAATAAAAGAAATCAGAAGAAAAAAGTCCAAACACCAGCAATGGACAGCATCAATAAAAGTAGCATTAGAAATTCTAAGAATGTCTATATCATTTGAAATTTGATTATTTCTGTTCTTTTTTTTCCAAAGGAGGTTGCATTTACTTTACCTCTATTTAACGTAGTTCACTGTATCTGAGCTCCTATAGGCTACATAGCTTGAGATCCTTGCTAAGCAGAGAGACTTTAATCTATGGCATGCATCTAAAATGTTTCATGAGATACCAAGGCTTCTAGCATATTGCCTTTGCATTCCTTCGCATTTTTAGTTGTTTGAGATTACTGGGGGCGGGGGTTAAATATATTGTATGAGGAAATAGTGTAGTGAATTCATTGGAAATGCTTCTGTTTCTTTCAGTGGGTTTGGATGTGCCTGTGTGCTTGTGCATGTGCATGTGTGTGTAAAAATATAATTTATACTGTAGATTTGTATGGCTACACTCAGATTACGAACATATATTTCAGGTAAATTTAAGTGGTTGCATTTCAAACAGCATTGCTTCAAACAGGAAGAATGAAAATTCTTATTTTTTATCCAGGGAAATAAAAAAGGAGTTTTGTCTAAAGAGCTACATCTCTTCCCTTGAAGGCAACATTTGTTTTCAGTACATCAGTATCAATGGCATGAAGATGAAGACAAACATAAGTAATACTTTGATAATCAGAGTAATCTAAACCATGTAAAACTGTTTAAAAAGTCACTGACATGGAATATAATTGTAGGTTTAGATTTGTTTTAAATAGGTGTTAGAAATTGTGTTTGAATAGGTGTAATTTATTTACTCAGAAATTACCAACACAGATGCACTCATCCAGCCTGCATATCCTTTCTATTCAACTATGATTTAATGGTTTCTTCTACAAAACTAGTCCAAACAAATTAAAAAGCAAATAAACAGTCACAGTAGAGGGTAAATTGCCTTCTCTGCCTTCAAGAAGCCTGTGTGCACCAATAAGATAAGATGTTGTCAATCTGTTAAAATCTCAGCATAATCCATCTTTGTCAAATGCTTGTAGCATAGGACACTTTAACACCTTCATATAAGTGCCACTGGTCATTTTTCTAGGTAGTGTCAGAGTCAGACAAAACAAATTTAGTATTTCTTGTGAACTCCAAAGAGTTCACAAAGAAAAACAGTTGACTTTTGGTTAAATGAATTTTCTACATTGTCTAGTACCATCCAACTAAAATCTAATTAAAAAGGAATACAATTTAAATTAAGATCACTAAGGAACTGAAATCTTTGATTAAGTTAGTCTATAAAAGAGTCAAATCTACCCTGACTTCTGACTGACGATAAACATACACAAATACGTTCTGCAATAGATCTAGGGTTGTAAACTTTTTTTTCCTTTTTCAAAATAGAATTAAAAACATTTCAAGATAAATCCTATTCAGTTAGGCTAGGTGCAGACATTCGGAAAGCCCAAGGTAGAATTACATATTTTTCTGTAAGCGACATAGTTTAGATTGATAGTGAACAGAACACACATTTGCCCTTTGGTGATGCAGGGGACTTAGAGTGGGTTACACCATTTTTGTTACAGGTATAGACTGGTATTGTGTTATGAACCTGTGTTCTGTTATGGGTTAGATGTGTTTCTGATCACCTATACTGGTAAAAATGTAATCTCTGTACCTGGCCTAACTAACTAACTGTAGTTCTTGATATTTGCAGACAGTTTAGGATTCTGTTTTCCCCTGCGATGAAACAGAATCATTCTGAGTTCACACCTGTGAAATGGGAGAGGAAGACAATGATTACAGCCTGCCTAATATCAGCAGGAAGTGGAAGACCCTGGTCCCTGTTAACCAGAAGAGTTTTGGACCTAGCACAGTATATTAAGTTCTAGATCATGGGTTAGGCATGACTCAGATTGTCCTCCAGCTCCTCCTAAAGCTGGCCTAATAGACAGATGAAGGGAGATAGGGAGCCAGGAGAAAGAGATTATGCCAGAGAATGATCCCCTTGAAGGGTCAAGACCCTGAGTTTTATCTTTGGTTCCTGGTTCCAGTGGGGAAGGAACTTCCTAGTGCTGATTATCCAATGAATATTAAAAGCAAGGATAGTGGGTTAGCTTCAAACGGAAAGAGGGATGTGGTAATTATTAGTGCACCATCTGGTTAATAGGACACTTTTCCTGGGAAGCAAGAGGTGAAGGTTAAAATGCAGTTTGGGTGAGGCAGGGAGGGGAAAGAACCCAGACCAAATGCCCTAACCATTACACCATTAGGCTAAAAAGGTGGAAAGTCTTCTTTGTCTAACACCCTCTACATAATTTTTTTCTGTGCCTACAGTTTTGAGATTTATCTGGTGTTGCATGCATACCTAGGAAATTCCATTTCAGTTGGCATCTGTCCATCTGTATTGCAACCTTAATGACTGCACAGTGTTTCTCTTACGGAACTGAGTGACAAAGTCCTCAAACTGCAGTTCTGTAGCTATATACTAGGGCTGTGTGAAGCTTCAGTAGCTGATTCAGTTCGGAGGAGATTCAGCCTGATCTGAGGAACGAATCTCCAAATCGAATCAGGAGACCAAGTAAAAGCTCCAAATCAATTCAAAGTATACGAACTGATTCAGAAAAAGATTTAAAAAAAGATTCAGCTGATTTGGAAATTCGGCCATAGACTAAACAGGCAGCTGACAGCTGCCTCCAGCTGGTAAATATGTTGGGGTTGGAGGAGGGAAGGAACATAGAAGAGGGATTGGGCCTGGGACTGGGACAAGCTGGCCAGCCAGGGAAGGAGGCACTTTACTCAGAGAGGAGGGCTGGGGTGTGCAGGATGTGGGCATGGCAGCACTGGGAGCAGGAGCTCTGCCCTGCTGCTGCTTGCCGGTTTGTGTGAGAAAGCACGGAATGGCGTGCCTGCATCACACCCTATGCTGGCTGGGCAAGAGGCAGTAGGGCATAGCCCCCATGGCATCCCCCAATGGGCCAGAGGCAGGCACAGCTGGGGGAGCCATGAGAGAAGCCCCCATGACTGCCCTGCCTGGCCCCATCCTCTGCCTGGCCCAGCCTCCCAGCACTTAAAAATAGAAAAAATGCCCTGTACTCACTGGCTCTGGCAGTGGTGACTGGGGCCTTTGGCCACTCGTGGCAGAGTCTTCCTTTGCAGCATGGGGCCATGGGAGGCAGCAGCAATCACCCCCCTCACCTGGCACCCGCCTGGCATGACACAGGTGCAGTGCAGCTCAGCAGGGTGCTGTGTGCTGCTTGGGAGCTGAGGCTGCTCCAGCAGTCAGCCAGAGCCCTGTAGCACTCCGCTCCAGTGGCTCCAGCTCTCAGGCAGTGTGTCACACCCTGCTGAGCCACACTGCACCTGCACCATGGGCCAGCTGCCACATGGGTGCCAAATGGAGACCATGATCCTCACTGCCCTACGCTGCATGGGGTGGAGGGGACCTCTGCCATGAGCTCCAAGAGGCCCCAATCACCACTTTTGCAGCCACAGCGTGCAGGACTTCTTTTTTTTTTAAAGTGCTGGGATTGAGCTGGGGCCGGGTGGGGGATGGAGCCAGACAGGGAAGCCATGGGGGCTTCTCCTGCAGCTCCCCCCCAACCTGGAGAGAGACAGGCATAACTGAAGGAGCCACACAGCTGTGCCTGTCTCTCCCCAGCCAATTTGAATCACTGAATCTCTCCAAATCAGTGACAAATCTTCCAAAGCTGATTGAGCAAAATCAATTCAGGACAGTGATCTGAATCTCTGAATCAAATTACTGCCTTCCAAATCAGCTGAATCCAAATCAAATACTTCCCTATTCACACAGTCCTACTATATAAATGCAATTTAGGTATATAAAGCAAAAACCAAAAAAAAAAAAAACCAAAAAAGAAAAAGGATTTAGTCCTTAGAGAATCATAAAGTGAAGCCAAAGTATATTGTAAATTCCAAGTTATTTAATTTGTGAAGTATTCCTATTTTACAGTGAAAGATGTTGTATTTGATCAGTAATAGAGAACATCGGAATAGTAAACAAAAATTACAATAGTGAAATGTTTGTTAATCTTTAGTCCCACACATCTTGTACCCAAGAAAATTAAAAAAAGAATATTAAGAAAACTGGCCAAATGGCTTTCCAAACCATTAATGTTAAAATGAAATATATATTATTTATATATATATATATATTTCATATTATCTATCTATCTATCTATCTGTCTGTCTATCATGACACTTTTTCAGAATATAAGCTGATGACTCCTGTTACACACACACACACACACACACATATACACCCACTATATATAACTGTTTATATACATTATAATTAACAAGACATCAGTCCTGATTAAAATCATGAAAATACTTAGAGTCCCATATCAGGCAAGAATTTCATGATAGCAACATAATTGATTAAAACAACATAGTTGATGGAAAATAGGTCTCGTTAAACTAACCTGACATTTTATAAGATTAAAAATTTGCTATGAGTAATATTGCTGACTTATCATATTTACAATTCTGTAAAGAATCTGGCATAACATTCTGATTAATATATTAGGCAAAACCTGCAAAGCTTGTACTAAATTCATTACAAACAAAATATGCACATATAATACAAAGCAATTATGAATAAGGAATTATCATTCAACAGTGATGTTTCAAGGGGAATCTTTCAAATATCTACTCTTGGCCCAACAATCAGGAAGAAAATATAAAATTATTAGATGTATGTTGTTTTCAGATGAGACAAAAACTGCCAGAATGATAAATAATGATGGAGAGAGAGGCCATCTTGGACTAGGCAAGCTCATTTAGATCATCTGTATTTTAAATATAGGAAAATCCAAAGTGCTATAGCTAGCAATAGAGAACATAGACCTTACTTATACAAGACACTGAGGACTAGAATGCTGAAAAGGACATAGGGATTATGGTAAGATAACGTGACAGGTAACTGGATGAATTTGAGCTCCAGGTACAATATTGTTACTGATAGGATGAATACAGAACTTGGGCTAGGGACACACATTCAAAAAGCCCAACCCTGAATTTATTCAATCTTTGCAGGTTAGTCTAACCTGCAGAGATTGAACTGATTTGCAAGTGGATAGACATTCACTTTTGATTCAGGAAATACATGGACTTGCCTGCAGTGGCTCAGAGTTAAAGCCAGGGGGCACTATAATAGCCATTTACAGTGCTGAGTGGAGGCAGGGAGGGGGTTCATGTCCAGGCCCTGGCAGGATGATACACTTAGGGAGGGGTTTAAACTCTACCCTGGCCTGCACAGTCCCCAGCCAGGGTGTTCCTAGAGGGGGAAGGGGAAGCAGTCCTCACCAGGCTTTCCCCCATTTGCTGTTCAAAACGTGAGGAGTGTTGCCAGATCTCAGCCCCTGGCCTCTGAGGCAACATGTGTGTGGGGGAGACTGCTTGTGTGGAATACATGCATCTGTTGATAATACTGAGCTTTTCCATCTCCCTACTTCTTCATACTGTCTGCAGCAAACTGATGGCACTTACAGGTCCCAAGCCTTGCCAACCAGGTAATTTCTCACACCTCTCTCTGTCCCCTTTGAATGCTATCAGATTGTAGCCTTTGAAGCAAGCCAGGAGCTATCAGAGAGCTTAGAACATAAAGCTTCTATCAGCACACTAAGAAAGAAAAAGCCTCCCTATCATTAGTTCAAATTCTTCATAAACAGTTTTTCCCAAGGCATTTATAAAGATGAACAGAGGGACATTATCAGCTGACCTGTTGATTAATTTCAAAAAGCCCTAAGCAGACCCTGTTCTGTCTGCCTTTGTTCTGGGAAAATTGGAGACACACACACAGACACCTCTCAGCATTAGCTAGCGTGGGGGTGGCATAGTCAGGTGCCAACTGGGGTCCATGCTGCTGGGGTCCCTGCTGTGGGAGAGGGGGATCACTGCTTCAGCAGTTAGCGAGGGGAGGGTGGCACAGGGGGAAGCCAGGCAAATACTCCTGTGCCTACAGTCTCCACCTTCTCAGTCAGCTGGATCTCCAGCTAGGTAGGACAGAGATGGACCCAGCCCTGCTTTCTCAAGCAGACAACCCAGCTCAGGGTTGAAAAGTATGCTAGAATGCTGGGGGGACTCTGATTTAACTGAAACCAGGAAAGGGTCTGGGACAGAAGTTCCATAAACTGGTTTTACCCAAATCAGCTAAGTCTGATACTACATTCAATCAGATTTATCTTAAACCAGTTTTGGCCATTTTGAAACTGGTTTATGTGCACTGAACTTATGTTATGTGTGCCTGTCTAACCTTGAGCAGCTGCTCCCAAGCAGGTTGGGGCCAGTGCTCTTTGTTCAGGCTTTATTTTTTTCCAGCACTAACGTCTGCTGGGTGCTGTCTCCAAAGGGAAGCCCCCGTTGTTTTCCTGCCATGTTTTGTTCTTAGTAGATGAGAGAGGTTCCCGCTTAACCTGGACTCACTTGGAGGAACTCTGTATGGACGTCCTTGGGGCTCCACCTCCTCTACACTCCTTCTATGTGCCTACCCAATGGCATCTGGCCATGCAGCCAATTATCTTGGCTCTTCCACATTCTGGTATTCAGTGTCACCCAAATCAGGCCTCTTGTAGGTACCTGCTGGGTTGGTTGGCTTGTGCAGTGGCTGTAGGCTCACTGGTGAATAATCTATCCCTCTCTCTCACACTCGGCCTGCAAAACTGAAAGAATGTGGAGAAATAGTCTTGCTCCCTGAGGCCATTTTCCTGGGTTGAATGGACTAGCCAGCCCAGCCAAAATACAGTCTTCTACTCTGGAGTCTCTAAGAGCTCCTGGCCTCTCAGCCCTGGCACAGGTCTCAAAGGGTTATGGTGTTTTTCCCAGACCTCAGAAGTAATAAACAAAATAAAAAGCAAAAAACCTGTAGTTTTCCTCCCACTCAGACATCCCTGAGGTAGGCTGGGCCCTCAGACCCTTGGTCCCACTCTCTTTTTTGATGCCAGGCATCGGTCCCACAGGAGCAGAACCCTCTTCTGGGCTGTCTTTAGCATCACAAGGCTGTAGCATGGCCAGACATGCCAGTCAGAAGCACACAACATACTGCTGCTCCTTCCTGCCTCTTCTTCTGTAGCCAACTTTTGTAGCTAGCTCTTGGTACCAGCTGATGAAGTCATGCCTCTGCTCCATCCCAGGTGCACCAAGAGGTTGCTAATGAAGCACATGGACAGCACTGCCTGTTGCTCCCTGTTTCCTGCCACTTCACCTGCACGGGGTAAATTTTCCCAGGCCACAGCTTTTTCTTGGATGTGTTTCTGGGTCTTTGGGCTCCCCCTGCTACATTTCCACCCTCAGGCAGGGGTCTCAAACCCCTCACTCTCATTGTCACTCTGCAACATTATGCTACAGGTTTAAACCAGTTTCTTATCACTTAAACCAGCTTATGTGTAACTTCCATCCCTAACCTGAGTGTTTATTAAAGACATTAAGAAAGAATAGGAAGATACTGTACCTATGCACATTGCATCTGTGAGATCATTATGTCAATGCTGTATACAGTTTTCATGTTGACACAAGAAACAAAAAGGATATTGAAAAGGTGGGAAACTTTCTTTAAAAAAATATAAGAAAGATTCAAGACTGATAAAATGTGTCTTACACTAACAGACTCAAGAATTCCAGTCTGTTTATCTTATCCAAGAAGAGGTCAAACAGTGATATGATCATGTTCCACAAGTACCATGGGGAAACAATGTCTGATTAAGTTCTCCTTAGCAGAACTAATATAACAAGATCAATATGTTGGGAGGCTAAAGCTAGATAAATTGAGTCTGAAAATGAGGCACACATTTTTAACTACTGGAAAAAGCCCTCGGAAAATTCCCTATCATAAAAAAAGCTCCAATTCTAAATGGACTTTATTTCTAAAAATATGGTCTAACTCAAACAGAAGACATGGGCTGTATGGCTGAGGTTCTTTGGTCTGTTTTTATATAAGAGGTGAGACTATTTCATTATAAAGGTCTTTTAAGGCCAATTAACATGCAGTCTTTACTGATACAAATAGCTATGTTAAGTAGATGCAGATGAAGAGTTGGGAATTGAACAGATATGTAAGGAAATTATGTGTCAAAGATGAAGGGTAACATATTGAAGAGGGTCAGGCATTAAGGAGTGAGACTGAAGGACAGGACAGAAGGTGAGGAAGGAATAAAATAGAAAATACCTGTTTGTCCCATGTAACAATACTTGAATCAAACTGTTTCAGCCTAAGTGGGCACATCTACATGAGATATTTACTGCATAATCTCATCTACATGAGTTACCTAATTAACTTTACAGTAAAGCATCACCAGTCTACATGTGCAGAGCTATTAGGCCAGAGTAAGCTATCTAATTCCACTGTAGGCTAGAACTGCCAGATACAAGTGCTATTCTATAGCAGTGTGATTTACTCTGCCACAATATAGATATAGACACTGATTAAACTGGCTGAGGCACAAGGGTGCGTCAGTGCAGGAGCTGCCATGTTGTCAGCAGTGCAGCACCACCAACTGTCCACAGCCAAATCCTGCCCCCCCAACCCATACAGTCAGATCCCCAGCTCCAGCCATGGTGACCAGCTGCTCAGAGCCAATACTCCTCCCCCACCACAATCACAGCTAGAATATCAGATTCTGCTGTCTAATAATCAGTCAGTGGAGTAAAGTGGGGGGGTTGTTGGAGGGCAGTTATAATCCCTTGGGACCACTGACAATGCATAAGGGGTGCAGGCGGGTGCATGTACACTACCAAGCTTGGCAGTGCACCCCCTGCAAAAAAGTGCCTCCAACACTGCTGGCAGCACCTGATGGCAGTCACCACTCACCAATCCCCCTCACTGCTTTCACTCTGGGTGGCATCTGTGGGTAGTTCCCGATTGCAACTGGCTGCTGCTGCTGCTGCCGGCAGCATCTGCGAGTGGTCACCAACCACTGCCTGGCACTTGCCATGAACACTGACTGGCACTCGCCACCCCCACCATCCTCCACCCACCACTGACTGTGCTACTGCTGCCTGCGGGAGTGCACTGCTTGCCACCACCATGCTCCAACCACTGACAGCACTGTTGCTGCCTGTGGGAGTTTGCCATGCCTCTGGAAGAGCACCAACTTCAAAAGCTTCCTTAGCCTGATGAAGGGTTTTTAAACCCAAAGACTTCCTAATTTTTTTTCCAACTATTTAAGTTGGTCTAATAAAATATATCAGATTTACCCAAAGAACCTTGTCCGCCTCACATATATTTCATAGATTTCATAGACATCAAGGCTGGAAGGGACCTCGGGAGATCATCAAGTCCAGCCCCCTGAGGGACTTATGTACTTAGCCTTCATTGCTTTCTTAAAGTCTCAAATATTAGCTTTTCTACACCCATATTCCTTTTCTCCATTTATTCACAAAATGCTTATTAGAAGTGTTACTGTTCCACACATCCACTGAAGCTGTTTGATGAGGCCGGGTCATTTAAAATTGGAAAATGTTCCATAAGACAGTCATTAGGTTATGCTAATATTTTATACCTGTTATCATAAATAATAAATATAACAGGAAAATTATCTACATGAACAAAGTACTAAGCATCATCCAAAATATTTTTGGAATCCATATTTTGGATGTTTTAACTATGCTGGTATTATTATTTAATTATCGTGAAATTATGCATATCAATATATATATTTATTATGCTGAACACCTAAAAGAGGTTACTTTCTACAAGACAAAGGTATTTGACTGACTCAGCACTTAGTAGTAACAATATTAACAAATTAACAAATTAACAATACATTTCAAATTAAAAATATTGAAATTGTGCCATATTCTCTGGTACAGTTCTTTTTTGCAGGAAGAGGAGCAAACAAGAATGACACAAATATGGCTTTAAGCTCTAGACCAGTTCATTTCTTGGTGTAAGTCAGAGCAGCTCAAAACAGCTTTATCCAGGTACCTGGATGATCTGTGGTGGACATGGTTCCCAGATATGTACCAGTAACTTGAGCCTGGTATAAGAGTTACATTTACATTGGGTGTATCTACATGTGTATGTTACTTCTGAGTAGACTAATTAACTCCTCAGTAAAGTCTCACTGGGTGTATCTACACAAGATGCCTTAATGCACAGTGGACTGTTCTACTGTGCATTAGCACATCATGACAAAAACCATGCTAATGTGCTAATACACATAGAATTAGTCTATTGCACATTAAGCATCCCAAAAAAGTTTGCATTTGCTACTGTTTATTAGCACAGCTACTTCACTTTTATCTAGTACCTCATATTAGAAGTACTAAACTTAATGCACAGTAGGAAAGGTGCATTAATGAACATGTAAAAGTGCCCACTGTCTACATGTGCACCAGTATTAGGGAGAAAAAACAAATTAATTCCTCCCTAAGATAATACTGCCAGGGACAGTACTATCCTATGATAGAGTAATTTACTGCTCTGAAACACATGTGGAGCCCTGACTGCAGGTGCAATTTACACCCAGTCAACACAGGCAGCAAGGGGACAGACTCCTGCTTCCTGCCTAGCCATATGGCTCCAGACTTGTGGCACCCTTGTGCCCCAGGCAGCCCCCTCACTGCCTGATGCCACCACGCAGACCTTGGGAGTGACCTCCCGTGCCCTGTGCCCCATGCCAGCTTGGGCTTGCTCCACCCTGGCTCAAATTGCTGCTGTCCCAGGTGAACGCCATGCCTGGGAGTAGTTTAGTCCAGCTTGAATTGCTCTGGTGTCTATTGCTTCATATTCATTGTGTGTATAGATGCACCCATTATGTAAAACATATATCAGTAAAAACACATGTCAATAAAATGTTTAAAGATTGTAAAGTTAAAACAAAAAAACCCAGAAAACCAACTTTGTGTTGAAAAACCTGGTACTTGGCCCTGCATAATAAATATTATTCAGTTTCTACTCAGGTAGATGCCAGTAAAAATCAACTTTTGTCCATGGTTACTATACCATAGCTAATGCAGTATGATCATTTCTACTGTAAGTCTAGAAAACACATGGGACTATCTATTTTACAAGTGACTGGACAGATCTATAGAGTCACAAAAAGTAGGGCTGGAAAATACTGTAGGAACTCATCCAGTCTAACCACCTGCTCATGGGAAGATCATTGCTTTCATGAGCCCCATCATGGAATAAGTAGTTTATAGGATGTCATGCAGATTTTCTGGTGTTTATTTCACTTAAATGGCATATGTGGTTTCATTGGAAAGCCAGTGTTATGCTGCATGCATTTATAGTAGTGTTAGAGTGATATTGTAATTGTGATGGTCTAGGAATTATGTGAAAGGTGAAGATTTTTGTGGGGGATGATATCTTTTAGTGGACCAGTTGAATGGTTGGAATAAAGTTAGAGAAGCTTTCAACTGCAAGACTTCTTCATTAGGTGACAAGCTTTTGAAAATCTGTCACCTGATGAAGAATGCATTGCATTCAAAACTTGTCTAACTTTATTCCAACTATGAAGTTTGTCCAATAAAAGGTATCAATTTGCATTACTTTTATCACTTTATGGGTTAGGTTGTGCTATCTTTATATATCTTTATGGTGTTTGATATGGTTTAGTCAGGAAAAAGGATTAGACAGCACTGGTAAACCTCTCTTGCTGGCACTAGGGAAAGAAGAATTGCCATTCCTATACTGAGGCAGAAAGAGACATATTGGGTTGAACAGCTAAGGTATGTCTGCCTGCAAGGAAGAAATCAACTCCTGTATAGCAAAGGTATCTGAGAGAAATGGCTTATCAACCAGAGGAATGCTGGAGGATTCTGGGGACACAAGGAATTGGAGTGATGTTAGGTTTGGAGGTACTTTAAGAGCCATGAGGTGGTGAGGGTCTTTGGATCCCAGGCTTTGGAGGTTCAATATTCCCAGCAGTCAAGTCTGGCAGAATTAGAAGATTAAACTCCGAAAATAATGGCAGGACTCTCAGGAGGGGTAGGGGATATCCAGATGAGAGGGTGAGAAATTTATCTTTTTATTCTGTTTTATGGTCAATTTCATTTGTTTAATTTTTATCCCCTCCATAATAAAATCTTGTGTTGTTTTGTCTCCTTGCTGACTTCCTGCGGAAAGAGTGATCTCCGAGTGAGTGATATTCCATGTTAACCAATTCTACAGAAAGGGGGACCTGTTATCAAATCCCATTTCAGTCTTCTGTTCTCCATACTAAATAGTCCTAGTTCTTCTGACCTTCCTCAAAGCCATGTTTCCTGGACATATTATTATTTTGTATTCTCTTTCCTGGGCTCTTTCCAATTTATCTACATTTTTTTTTGGAGTACGGGGCCCAACATTTGACAGAGTACTGAACAATAAATGTTTATTTTTTAATTTAGCACTATGCATGGAAAACCAGATTTCTTAGAGTGTTTAGCACATTCTTAACTGAACTTAGGTACCTACAGTAGAGCAAAGCTCCTCTGTAAAATTATATGAGTGCCTTTATACAAGGTGTGCTTTTCTGATCCTAATGCATATACTCCAAAAAGTATTTTAAAGATCTGAAACTAAAGTTATAAACACAAAATATATCAAATGACTGTAAACCAAATCCTTGCACAGCAATAATAACAAGTGCCTGCCTAAGACAGGTATATGCAGCTTGTTGACCCAGATGGACTTCTCATAACCCTAAAACTCCACCCCTTTCTTACTTGCAGCATGATTTACAGTGACATATTTAACAACATTGCTCAGGGTTTATACTACTGTAAGGAGAAGGATATTAGGCCATTAAGTACTAGTACAGCTTTAACAGCAATGACAGAGCATCACAATCATTTAAGCTACTATTTTAAATGATCTGTGATATAAAAGGAAAACCTGAGCAACATCTCGCTGAAGGATACCACTGGGCAAAAAACATTACCTTCCTTTGATCACTTTTCAGCCACCCCAAGTCTACCATAAGAGCTTCTTTTTGCTTCCCAACAGACTTTTCTCTTCTTTTCCTCATCATGAATGGAAACTGGACATTTTGGCTCTGATCCCAAACTCTTTTGAAGTCAATAGGACACCAGATTAGGATGATCCAGGTGGATTATGCCAATGGACTGAGGCCTGTGTTTGGACATATATATGCTCCAGTTTACTAGTTATTTGCTCATATTTATGTTGGAGTCTTTTTTCTGTGGGAATAAGTAGTTTTGTTTTTCATTACTACTGGAATCTTACATTTTATAGCTTGCATTTTATCTTATATTTCTTTAGAATACAACCTTAAAACAACTTACTAAAGTATTTACTCTTAAATTATTTTACATTGCAAATACTCACTTCAACCTATACCTATTTCCTTTGACAGCTCTGCTGCTATATTTTCTCCCTCTGCATTTATAGTTTTGCTTTTGTTTCCTCTTACACCTAAATTTTATGACTAGTTAAAAAACAAAATAAAAAGTAGGACCGAAAATACAGTTTGTAGCAGAGGGGGCTTGACGGAAAATATTGAACACTTTAAAAATGTAGTCTAAAAACTAAAATTAAAGGTATTCATTTTAAATAGTAGAAAAAAGCCTGAAATCCTAATATTGTACAAGAAAGAATTTGTTGTTTGGGTGAAATAACTTACTCTCCAAGGATCTGCTCACTTCATATAACCTACAGTTATAACAACTTGTCCTGTGATCGTGTCAGATCACACAAGTAAAACTGGATTGAGCAGATCACACTTTGTCCCTCCAAAGAACAGCCAGGTGATATAGGATTTATTGGTGAAAATTATTTCTATTTCTATTTATTATATTTATACCGTTGATCTAGCATTATGTTGAAGGGCACAAATATTCACCCTGAAACCAGTGTTATTCTTCAGAGCAGACTCAAAATCAGTGTCATGGTCATTTGCAGCACTCCTTGAAAACATGGATCATTCACCAAATGCCTACTCAGCTGATAGTATTTCCAACTTGCATTTCCTGCAGTTCATATTTTTCCCCTAGGTTCACAAACATACTTTTAAAACTGCTTAATAAAACCAGACTAGAGTGTTAGACTCAAATATCTTCCAGAAGGGCAAAGAGCAGTGCAGCCCCAATTACCGGAGGTTTCCAGAAGGCCAAAAAGTCCATATAATTGATGGTACAGAACATTCAGGGAGCCAAGCCAGAATACTTTGAAATCTGTCTTCCTGTTCCCATAGCCATACAGACTTTAAAAGAACTGGGAGGCACATTCAGCTAGTGTTAAATTTTGCCAGGTGGCTTGCTTAAGACCAGGAAAATTGCAGAACCCAGCACTTAGAAGCTCAGAGAGATGATGGATGTCCTCAGGTAAGCCAGATAGGTTTTGGTGCAGACTGCTCTCCAGCTACCAGATACAAACCCTTCTAAAGTCAATGAAGGATTCTCCATTGATACATATGGTCTTTGGATCAAACCCTAATTTCTCTAAGACTAGGCTTCATTAAAGTTGATCAAATCTACCATCAGCTCTGTAGCCAAGACTCAAGAGAGAGGGCACTGTGTTACTCTGAAAGATACAACTGAACTATGCTTAATACAGGTTGTGGTCAATTTGACATCTACAGTATTATTATAATCATAGTGGCTATTATTATGTTTAAGCAGGCAAGGCCTTCTATTTCTAATTGTTCTGAACATATTCATCAGACCATGCCTGGTGAATTTTGAACTAGATCATGAAGACTGTCACAGTGACACAATTAACAACGTTGACTTCTCAGGGTTCATTTAAGTCCCTAGTAAGTCTCATAAGGTAGTGAGTGGGGCTTAGGGCATGGAAGCTATGTGTTAAAGTTTCTGCTAAATCAGGCACTGGCTTAATTGACTTCCAAGTGAAGCTCTTGGTAATAAAGAATTGTTACATACTTAGTGATAAACGTAATAAACAGGCCACATGGAAGTTAGCATTTCCTGCTGCATATTTTTTTGTTTAGTTTACAAAATAAAGTGTATATAAGACCACTTTAAAAACTGCAACTATACTGTTTTTCCTGTATGGAAAAATGAAAATGTATGGAAGGAAATGATATATCATGCCTGAATATAATATTGTAGTATAATTATATGATAATTTCATTCAAAAAAACCAGAAATGAAAATATCAATGCTTATGCCAGTCCTTATATTCGGTCCTTATCAGAGAAATATAAAGAGATAGTACAAGAATTGTAAGTCAATCCTACATTACTTACCATACCAATTTCATTATTTTGACCTACTGTAACTGATAGTTAAATGTTACAAGTACCCTGAGTCCTGAGCATCCTGAACTCCCATTGACACTTCAGGAATCACTGACAAGTTTCAGGAAAAAAAAAGTCTGTTTGGGGGCTTATTTCTACTGATCTCATTCACAGAATTGGGGGGTGCAAAATGGCTGCAGATAATTAATCATTTTGCCAGAAAATCACTCCTTTTTTTCATTTTATTCTCAACAGGAACTGTGGCTAACCAAGTGTGAAAAACATTCACTTCAGAATAGTTTTATATTAAAAAATAAATATCAATGGACTGGATAAACTTAGCTGGATGAAAAACACCCCCAACACTTTGCATCAGATTCAAGCAAGACTAAGAGGACTGGCTAGCATAAGCATCTCCATGTTGTAGCAAAAAAAACAGAACAAAACAAAACACAATAACCCCTCATTATGTTCCTCTAATGGATAGTAAGGGCATGTGCCTTATGTTCAAGGATTGTTTATAGGGAAATGGAACAAAAGATCACCATATGCTGACTGTTAGAAGTGCAAAAAACAAACTACATAAAAATGCACTGAAGTCTAATACGTATGTGCCTGTTTGTGTGTGTATTGATCTAAGTGTAAATTAGATGTTACAATATACTGTTTTTAGTATCCTGCATTTTTAAAACTTGCACCATAGTTATACAAGCCACATGATTAATGACATGTCTAATGCAATTATTTAGTAAATTGGGCACCTAACTTTCAAACTTCCAACAATTAATGTTGGAAAACTTTGACTATTAGAAAATTATGTTACAATCTCATGAAAAATGTGTTTATTATGAACTGAAATAGCATGGCTAAAAAGCTCAGAACTTTTTAACAGAAATAATATTCAAATAATGTTTTTTCTGTCATACAGATTTTCTTTTTCCTTTTTAGTACCCCTGCATTTCAATATTCATCTATTACAAATTAATGATTATTTTATTTTACTACAAATGTAGGTTTTTCCTTAAATTAAATGTAAAAAAGCAAAGCAAGCCAAACATACCTCTGGAATGCTTTAGGCAAAGCCTACCCCATAGTGTAGAGGTTAGAGTCCTTTGCGAGGAGCAGACAACTGAAGTTCAAATGCTCTTTGGGTGAGTGTAGATCTAGAATTGGACTTTTCTGTTTCTGGGGTAAGTGGCCTAACCTTTAGCCTACTGGACTAAAATGTAAGAGGCCCTTCCTTCGCTGGTGTCAAAAAAAATCTAGACTTGATTTTTCAGGACTTACCTGCTAGCATGATGTGAGTGTCCAGATAATTCTACTCTGCCCAGGCATCTTGACAACTTCTTAAATATACACAGTAGAGAAGCATGGGGTGAATGCACCTACCTGGAATCCACACTGTGCATGAGTGCCAACAATAGCAGTTACTGAACTATGTAAGACCATTTAGACACATAAAAGTGAATTGGATTTTAACTTAAATGTCTACATAATTTAATTTTAGCAGTATTTTCCAAACCCTTAAATTGAGCAGAATTGTGTGGCCAGATCCTTATCTAGAAAAACAGGAAAGAGATGTGACATGAAAGCACTGACATCATAACTCTGCAGATGCAGAATCTCTTGCACTGAAATGATTCTACATTTAGGATTATCATAGGACCAAATTACTTGTGGTGTAATGCAAAACTGTTTCCCCTGCACTAAGGAAACTAAACTCGGGAGCCAGGAGCAACGGGGAGAGGAGGGATCCAGGCACGTGTGCTCTTTTACCAGACCTGAGGCGGATGGAGCAGCAGCGGGGCCAGCAGTGGGGGCAGCAGCAGCTGATCCCCCTAAGGTAAGTAGGCAGAGGGACTGGACGCAGCTGAGCCGGATCCGGAGGAGAAGCCCCCAGGATCCCTCTTAGCTGAGCCGGTAGGGAGCCGCGTTCCCGAGGCGCACAAACAGAGCACGCAAACAGGGGAAGGGCTAGGGGAGACTGTCCCCCGCAAGCTAGGGAGTACCTTCAGGGTTAACCCAATGGGGGAGCGTAGGGGGTGGGACTACCAGCAGGCACTTCTGGGAAAACCAGAGCGCCTGATTGGCTGATTGGGGCAGAGGTGGGAAAATCAAACCGCCACCTTTAAAAGCCACGGTTTGATGTAGCCCCCGGCACTCAGGAGACAGAAGCAGTGGGAAAAGGAGGGATCCAGGCACACATGTGTCCCACATGCACGTGTGCCCCCTTACCAGACCTGAGGCAGAGGCCAACGCAGCAGCAGTGGAGCCAGCAGCAGGGGCAGCAGCAGCTGATCCCCCTAAGGTAAGTGGACAGAGGGACCAGATGTAGCTGAGCTGGATCCAGAGGGGAAGCCCCCCAGATCCTTCTTAGCTGAGCCGGTAGGAAGCCGTGCTCCCAGGCTGTGCTGCGTGAACACAGCTTGCAAACAGGTGTGCTCTGTTAGAGGGCGCAGGTATTTGCATCAGCATTTGTGCCAGCGGGTGAGCAGGAAGGGCCAGGAGGGAGACACCTACTAAGGTAGGGCGAAGGCGCTGCACTAAGCTAAAAACAAGCAGCAACTCCTATGATGGTGTTGATGAGGAGTGCTGCCAGGGCCCCTGCCTAGGGGGTGCAGCCTACCCATGGCTTGTCAGAGGCCTACACCCAGACAAAGCCCATGGGGGAGCTGGCATTCCCCTACCCCCAGGCACCTGTCTTAGGACCCTGGAGGTGCAGGTGAGGGAGCTCCAGGAGGAGGTTATCAGGCTGATGGGAATCAGGGAGGCAGAGGAGGAAATTGACAGCTATTTCCTTTCCCTGCAGGGCCACATGCCCAAGGAAGAAGCACCTTGGGAAGTGCCCTCCACTGAAGAGTGGCAGACAGTCACCTCCAGAACTAGGGCTGCTCGTAACACAGCAGTACCAGTTCCTCCAGTCCAGCTGGAGAACAGGTACAAGGCCCTGGCAACACTGGAGGATAAGGAGGGAGAGGAGGCAACCCCACACTCTCCATGCTCCAAATAGGCCTGAAGCAGCTAAGCAGTCCCAGAGGAGAAAGCATCGAGTGATCATTATAGGCAACTCCATCCAGAGAGGTACAGAGTACCCGATCCGTTGCCAGGACCCCTCAACACTTGAAGTCTACTGCCTACCCAGAGCAAAGATTCAGGACGTGATGGGGATGATCCAGGCCGTGATCCAGCCCACCGATTACTACCCCATGGTCCTAATCCATGTGGGTACTCATGATGCAGCCAGGAGAAGCCCTGATCACCTGATGGCTGGCTACCATGCTCTGGTGTGTGTGCTGAAGGAGATAGGTGCACAGGTGGTATTCTCTTCTGTTCTAACAGTGAACAGCCATGGAAGACAGCATGAGACATGTATGACAGAGACCAACTGATGGATTTGGGAATGGCGTCTTGAGGCAGGCTTTGGCTTCCTTGACAATGACCCACACATCACGACAAGATACATGCTTGGGTGGTATGGGCTCCACCTTTCCCCTAAAGGTAAGCATGTGTTCTCTTCTAGGTTGGTGGATCTCCTCCAGCGGGCTTTAAATTAGGCTTATTGGGGGAAGGGGAAGACAAGGGAGGAGGAAGCCTTGGATCATTAAACCAAGCAGCACTCACAAGTACGGCCCAGCCTAGACCGATGAGCAGAACATGTACGCAGGTAAGCAACAGGGGCCAGGGCAAAGCTGTGTTTAGGGGTCCAGTGCACACATCCACAGAAAGCCTCAAATGCCTCTACACAAATGCTTGTACTATGGGAAACAAGCAAGAGGAACTTACCCTCCTGCTAGCTGACTCCAACCCAGACATAGTGGGGCTCACTGAAACTTGGTGGGACCCAACGCATGACTGGATGGTGAATATAAAGGGCTATAGGTTGTACAGGAGGGACAGGACAGGGAGGAAAGGCAGAGGTGTGGCATTCTACATTAAGGAGGAATACACATCCTCATTAGGTAGCACAGAGTCAGAGGAGGGGCACACAGAAGTGCTCTGGGTAAGAATACAAGGCAGTCATGGGGAAAGAGACTTAACAGTGGGGGTCTACTATGGACCACCCAACCAAGGGGACGAGCAAGACCAGGAATTCTTAAGTCAGCTCATGGAGGTAGTTAGGTTAAATGATGTGGTCATCATGGGTGACCTGAACTTTCCAGACATTTGCTAGGAAGAGCAGTCAACCAGGTCTGACCGCTCATGTAGGTTCCTAGCCAAAATGCAGGACCTCCATCTCACCCAGGAGGTGCACAGACCCACCAGGGGAGATGCCTTGTTGGACCTGGTGCTGGCCACAGGGGATGGCCCGGTGAGGGAGGCTGTGGGTGCTTGACATCCTGGGCAACAGTGATAATCCCATGCTGGAATTCACCATCCAGTGCAAGGTGGCAAAGGCCTGAAGCAAGGCAGCAGCCCTAGATTTCAGGAGGGTGGACTTCAATGAGCTAAGGAGAATAGTCAGGGAAGCACTGAGGTCCCGGAAGGCAGGGGAGCCAGGTGTCCAAGACGAGTGGTTGCTCCTTAAGGAGACTATCCTCCAAACCCAAAGGGAGGTAATCCCGACATAGATCAAAGGGAGTAGGAGGGCTGGTCCAGATGATCTCCACCCCAGAGTGCTAAGGGAATTAGCTGAGGTCATTGCGGGACCCCTGGCATGGCTTTATGAACACTTGTGGTGCTCTGGCATGGTGCCAGAGGACTGGAAGAGGGCCAATGTGTTTCCCATCTTCAAAAAAGGGAGGAAGGAGGACCCAGAGAACTGTAGGCCAGTTAGTCTTACCTTGAAACTGGGTAAGCTTTTGAGAATTATTGTGGCACCTGTCCATGAGGGGCCAGCAGGGGAGATTATGCTTAGGGGCAACCAACACGGGTTCATTAGAGGCAGGTCCTGTCAGACTAACCTGGTAGCCTTCTACGACCAGGTCACCAAATCCTTAGATGCAGGGGTAGCAGTGGACATGGTCTTTCTGGACTTTTGGAAGGCCTTCAACACTGTCTCTCACCCCATTCTCATTAAGAAACTGGGGGACTGTGGTGTCGACACCTACACAGTGAAATAGGTCACCAACTGGCTGGGGTCCACACCCAGAGAGTGGTAGTGGATGGGTCATTTTCGACCTGGAGGGATGTGGGCAGTGGGGTTCCGTAGGGCTCAGTCCTTGGGCCCACACTGTTCAACATCTTCATCAGTGACTTGAAAGAGGGGGTAAAAAGCACCCTGTTCAAATTTGCTGATGGCACTAAGATGTGGGGGGATGTGGGCATGCTACAAGGGAGGAATAGGCTACAATTGGACCTAGAAAGGTTACAGGGGTGGGTGGATGAGAACAGGATGGGATTCAACACAGACAAGTGCAAAGTGATGCACCTGGAGAGGAAGAACCAGCACCATACCTTCAGGCTGGGGAACTCCCTTCTCATCAGTGCAGAGGCAGAAAAGGATCCTGGAGTCATCATTGATGCCAAGATGAATATGGGCAGGCAGTGTAGGGATGCATTCAGGAAGGCCAACCACAGATGCATCTCTAGCAGGTCCAGGGAGGTGATACTCCCCCTCTATGGGACACTGGTCAGGCCGCAGCTGGAGTACTGCATCCAGTTCTGGGCTTTGCATTTCAAGAGGGATGTGGACAACATGGAGAGGGTCGAAAGGAGGTCCACTTGCATGATCAGGGGGCAGCAGGGCAGGCCCTATGAGGAGAGGCTACGGGACCTGAACCTGTTCAGCCTCCACAAGAGAAGGCTGAGCAGGGATCTAGTGGCCTGTTACAAACTAGTCAGGGGGGACCAGCAGGCCCTGGGGGAGTCCCTGTTTCCCCGAGCACTACCAGGAGTGACTAGAAATAACGGTCACAAGCTGGGAGAGGGTAAATTCAGACTAGACATCAGGAGGCACCACTTCACTGTCAGGGTGGCTACCATCTAGAGCCAACTTCCAAGCAAAGTAGTGCTGGCTCCTACCCTGGGAGTCTTTAAGACAAGGCAATCACCTTGCTGGGGTTGTTTGACCCCGATACTGTTTCCTGCCATCAGAGGGGGTCCAACTTGATCTGTTCAGGTCCCTTCCGACCCTACGAACTATGAAACTATGAAATTATAAACATTTTCTCTGATATCATGGACAGATTTTATCCCAATATATTGTTTGCTAATCAGTAAACCAATTACAAAAAGCATTTCAGTAGCGTGCTTGCCAGGGGAAGAAAAATGTTATTTGTATTCTGTTAATCCACATACTTAGTGAATACAACATTAACTCAGAGGTAATAAATTAAGAGAGCCTGTCTTTTTACTTGCTTTTTCTTAAATACATGCAAGAGACACTTATACAAAATATTTATCCATCATAAAAAACACTTAGTAAAAAAAGACTTCAGGCCCTTAAGGGAAAGTAATTTCAAATGCACAAAACCCAGGAAGCACAGAGTAAAACAGCATAACGACAAATAGCATTTTCTCACACATACAGATATGTTCCAGTGAACACCATCCATTCCCAAAGCAAACCAAACCTCAAGCATAACCACATGAAGAATTTTATTGCAGCCTTCCTGCTTTCATGACTTTACACAACAGTTACCCTTTCCTCTGCTGTCCCAAAAGCATGTATTTAAAAAGAAAAAGGATTGAATTACTGACTGGATATCTATAAACAAAAGTAGCCCCAAAAGACAGAGAGGGAAAGTTCTGAAAACACTGAGCAAGCTTCTTTTTTAGTGATCAGAAAGAAATGAAAAGCAGTTGCAGCCCTTTTATACCATTGGTACCTTGATTCCTTTTAAGGATTCACTTTTTACCAGATAGGAAAAAGTTACCGTGATTTAGGTTCATTATTTTTTTTACCAATGTAAAGGCCAGTTGAATGGATATAAATTTGTTGCCTCTCCAGGCCCTGGCTACCCATACCTATTGCCTACATAAAGAGTCTGCAGCTATGTCAGAGACTCTGATCAAGTAGGCCTGGCTGGGCAAAGCACATGAGTTATCATAGGTTTTTATTCCAAGAAAAAAGCCTATCTTGGAAATGAGGGGTAAAGACTGCAGGGGGACTGGTGGGGGGGCAGAAGCTGCAGGTGGGGCAAGCACAAGGGAGTTTCAAGCTGCCACTTTTCCTCCCCCACTGCCTTCCCTTCACTGGCTCCATACTATATTACTCCCTAATGCCTGACCCCCACTGCCTGCCTGCTCTTTTACTGCCTTTCCCATACTGCCTACCCCTCTACCACTGCTTTTCTATATGTAGTGGTGGTAGAGATGAATTTAAGATTACTCTCCAATAATTATATTCTATACATGGAAAATGATAACAAAAATATACTTATTCCATGTATAGAATATAATTATTGGGGAGTTGTCTTGGATTTGGGTAAATATGGCAATTCTTGTTGTTGAAAGCCGTTATTAAACTAACCATGTGCACTTGTATTACTAAATCTAGAAAGCTAAAGTTAAAATTTGGTCAGTTCTGTAACATCCTCAACTTTTCTTTAAAGAGAATAAAATACTAATGCAACTTTCAGCTGAAGGATGGCTACCCAATATTCCTAAACTTTCTGTATCTAATCTCTTTAAAATCTCTATCCTTGAAGCTGTCCTTATTTCTTGATTTATCACCAAATGACTTGGCATAATCTTCTGAATGGGATTCTGAGTAAAGTAAAGCTTCAAACTCTCTGACAGCTATTACATTTCCTGCTCTGGAGGATCTTATCTCTTCCACATCTGACTGCTCTGTGACTATTTCAATTTTTTATTTATTAAATTTTATTTAATGTATTTTATAAATTTAACTTTACCTTTATTTAACTTTTTGCCCAGTAAGACCCTAGAAAAGTACTAATACTTTTGTCAAAATGTACTATGTTTTAAAATAATATGGTTAGCCTTCACAGCTCATTAAACAAAATGGTTAACCCTCAATTCCACCGTGGATGGAAATGCTGTAGTGTAGTACTTAGCCACTGGGAAACTTTCTCTTCTGGAGAGCTTCAGCAAGTCAGCTGCTAAGTTAAAAAAAGGTTTAGTTTTCATTGCACGCTAAATTGGAATATTTAAAGCCAAGTTAGTGTGTGTGCACCTGCATCTCTGAAGCATGAGGAATTTCTTCCATCTGGAGATGGGAAATAGAAAGGGTCAAATAGAGAGAGGCATGGCGGGTACTCACCAGTGCCCCTCCAGTAGGGCAGGGCCCCCCATTGCCTGAGAACAGCTTCCCCAATGGCAGGCCCACTGCACATGCGTGCAGTTTAAAAGGGCCCACCAACAGAAAAAAAGCTCCAGTTAGGCTCCGGAGCGGCGACAGATGCACAGGTGAAAGCCCATTGCAGCGCCACTCCCTCGAAGCCCCCCAAAGACCCCCAGCAGCTGTAGAACCCCCACCAACCCCCAGGACAGCTAGAGGCAAGTGAGACCTGTGGTGGGGAGGGGGTTAACCCCTTAGTGAGAGGGAGAAGGTGGCTGAGTGGAGCCGGACCAGGTCCTGCCCCACCCAGGCCCCTACTTCACCCAGCCCCCCAGGGAGCCACGTGAACAGGGTGCGCAAACAGGCACACTTGTCTGCCGGTGTGTGAGTTAGCTTGGAGTTTGTGCAGGAGGGTGCCCGGGAGGGCCTGAGACCCTGTCTGCAACCCCCCCAGGATAGACAGTCCAGCCGTAGCCACCCTACCAGCGACATGACACAGATGGGCACGCGCCACACCCTGAGGTTCCCCTTGGGCTCCATGCAGACGGAGCCCCTGGCTCTCGGCTGCAGGGGATGCCTGTTCTTTTTTCAGGCTCTGGGACCCAGGAGCATGGCTACCTCCCTTTCTGGGGTCTGCAGCCTTTTGGGGTCTCTGGCATGCCAGCTGGAGGAGCTCCAGGCCACAGTCCAAATACTGTGTGCCATCAGGAACTGTGAGCAGGAGATGGACTCTTACTGCCAGGCCCTTCTCCACTGGGAGCTGGAGGGTAGAGCATGGTCTCCCTCCAGGACAAAGGAGGACTCCAGGTCCTCCCACACTGTCCAGTCACGGGCATGGACCAAGGTGGTCAAGGACCCTAAGGCCCACCGCACCAAGGCCCCTGCCCAACCAGAGCTTAGCAATAGGTACGCCCCTCTTGCTGCTCCAGCAGAGCCTACTCAGTTGCCAGCTCCCTCGGGCAACAGAGGGTCAACTGCAGCTACCACCCCTGCTCTCCCCAAGAAAAAACGTAAGGCGTTTGTAGTGGGAGACTCCATCCTGAGGGGGACTGAGCCGGTAATCTGCTGCCCCAACCCGTTAGCCTGGGAAGTCTGCTGCTTCCTGGGGGCCCACATCTGGGACATTGCAGAGAGGATCCCTAAGCTCCTCCAGCCCACTGACCATTATGCCAAGCTCCTTATTCATGTGGGCACCACTGACATGTTTTGGAGTGCTCCCAGCCAGGTCATGAGGCACTACAGGGATTTGGGAGCGATGCTAAATGGTCTGGGGGCACAGGTGGTGTTCTCATTGATCCTTCCAGTCTTGGGGTATGGGCTGAGGAGGGAGAGGAGGATCCACATTGCTAACCAAAGACTCCAGTGCTGGCTTTGGCTTCCATGAATGCAGCCCGCTCTTTGGCAAGAGGGGCAGTGAGCTGCTGGGAAGAGATGGACTTCACCTTTCTCCCCTGGAGAGGAGGGTCTTCTCGGCCAGAATGGCTGACCTGTTCCTCCAGGCTTTAAACTAAGCCCATTGGAGGACAGGGGGACTACCGCCACTGCTGGCCTGCTGATCAACCCTTGCAAAGCCAGCAGGCCAAGGCACTTAAGGGAGCCCACCTCTACTCCAGCCATGGTACAGTCTATTGGCAAAGCAATAGCCCCCAAGAGGACACTTGCCTGTCCCTACACAAATGCCAGGAGCTTGGGGAATAAGCAGGAGGAACTTGTCCTCCTGCTTAATGCAAATAATTATGATGTCATAGAGTTAATGGAGACCTGGTGGGACTCCACCTATGACTGGGCATCGGGGACAGATGGCTATACCCTGTACAGGAGGGATCGAGTAGATAAAAGGGGTGGGGGTGTAGCTCTCTATGTTAAGGAAAGCTATGTGTGCCTGCAAGCTGATATTGGTGAGCAGGGTGGATGACTGGAGACCCTATAGGTTAAAATACGTGGGGAACATGGCACAGGGGACAAAACAGTGGGAGTTTACTCCTGACCTCCTACCCAAAGTCCTGAGCTTGACCAGGAGTTCACCTGGGAACTGGCTGAGGCCGCACACTCCAGGAACATGGATGTCATGGGTGACTTCAGTTACCCGGACATCTCTTGGTAGGATCACTCAGCAAAATCTGAGCAGTTGCAAAACTTCCTCTTGTGCACGGATGACCTCTACCTGACTCAAGAAGTCTATGGGCCAACGAGAGGCAAAGCGCTGTTCAACCTGGTACTGGCTACTGGGGCAACCTAGTTGTCTATGGGAAGCTGGGTGACAGTGACCATGAGCTGATCACATTGACCATCCACCATAAAGCTGGCAAGTTAGTCAGCAACACGGAAGTCCTTGACTTCAGGAAAGCCAACTTTGACAAGCTCAGGAGGCTTCTCAGTGAGGCCCTAAGGGACCATGACCCGAGAGAGAGGGGAATTCAAGAACAGTGTTTGGTCCTCAAGGGAGTGATTCTCAATGCACAAGCTAAGTCTATTCCATCTCAGAGGAAAGGCAGCAGTAAGAGGGCACAGCAGCCCCCCTGGTTCTCCAGGGACCTAGCAGACCTCCTGAGGCTAAAAAGAATGACCTACAAAGGATGGAGGATAGGATTCACTTCCAAGGAGGATTATTCTGCACTGGTCCAATCCTGCAGGGAGCAAACCAGGAAAGCCAAGGCTGCAACTGAACTCCAGCTAGCTTCAAGCATCAAGGACAATAAAAAGTCATTTTTTCAGATATGTGGGGAGCTGGAGGAAAAGCAAGGGCAACATTGGATCCCTGCTGAACCAGATGGGGCAACTGACAACTGACGCCCAGGAAAAAGCCAACCTATTAAATGGGTAGTTTGCATCGGTCTTTCATCAGTCCCATGGGATGCTCATGCCTGCTATGGGACAGGGAGATCTGGGTGATGGGGATCCCCTACCCTCCAGAAATGCAGACCCCGTGAAGGAACACCTTGAGAAGCTGGATACCTTCAAGTCAGCCGGCTCTGACAATCTACACCCCCGGGTACTCAAGGAGTTGGCGAGCATCATAGCCCAGCCTCTGGCATGGATCTTTGAAAACTTCTGGCACTCTGGTGTAGAAGAAGGCCTATGTGGTGCCTATCTTCAAGAAAGGGAGGAAAGTACATCCAGCTAACTATAGACTCATCAGCCTGACTTCTATCCTGGGGAAGATCTTAGAAAAGTTTATTAAAGTGTCCATCCTTATTGGACTGGCCGACACCAACATTTTAAGGGATAGCCAGCACGGGTTTGTTGTGGGTAGGTCTTGCTTGACCAATCTCATTTCCTTCTACGACCAAGTGACCTATCACCTGGACAAAGGAGAAGAGTTTGATGTCATATATCTTGACTTCAAAAAAGCCTTCGATCTGGTATCCCATGATCACCTCTTGGCAAAACTGGCCAATTATGGCCTTGGGTCCACCACAATCCACTGGCTGAGAAATTGGCCCCATGGTCAGACCCAGGGGGTAGTAATTGATGGCAGTCACTCATCATGGTGTCCTGTGACCAGTGGACCTTGGACCCAGATTGTTCAACATCCTCATTAATGAGATGGACATTGGAGTCAGAAGCGGACTGGCCAAGTTCGCCAATGACACCAAACTTTGGGGCAAAGCATCCACACCAGAAGACAGGTGGGTGATCCAGACTGACCTGGACAGACTCAGCAAATGGGCAGATGAGAACCTGATGGTATTTAACACTGAAAAATGCAAGATTCTCCACTTTGGGAAGAAAAACCCGCAGCATCCTTTTAGGCTTGGCAGTGCTATGCTGGCTAGCACTACAGAAGAAAGAGACTTGGGGGTCATCATTGACCACAACATGAACATGAGCCTGCAGTGCGATGCTGCGGCTAGTAAAGCAGCCAAAATGCTGGCTTGCAGCCATTGATGCTTCTCAACCAAATCCCAGGACGTTATTCTCCACTTGTACTCATCCTTGGTGAGGCCGCAGCTGGAGTACTACATCTGGTTTTGGGCTCCAGAATTCAAAAAGGATGTGGAGAAACTTGAGAGAGTCCAGAGAAGAGCCACGCGCATGATCAGAGGTCAGGAAAACAGACTTTACGATGACAGGCTGAGGTCCATGGGTCTCTTTAGCCTGGAATAGCGCAGGCTCAGGGGTGATCTGATGGCCACCTATAAGTTTATCAGGGGTGGCCACCAGTATCTGGGGGAGCGTTTGTTCACTAGAGCATCCCAAGGGATGACGAGGAAAAATGGTTATAAACTACTGCAAGACCGTTTCGGGCTGGACATAAGGAAGAATTTCTTTACTGTCCAAGCCCCCAAAGTGTGGAACAGCTTGCCATTGGAGGTGGTTCAAGCACCTACATTGAACACCTTCAAGAGCAAATTGGATGCTTATCTTGCTGGAATCCTATGACCCCATGTGACTTCCTGCCCTTTGGGCAGGGGGCTGGACTCGATGATCTTCCAAGGTCCCTTCCAGCCCTAATGTCTATGAAATCTATTAAATCTGTGAATCTATAAAACTAGTGCTTTGAGGTAGAACAGATATTCTTGCTCTTTCTTTGATACCTGGGCTCAGTGTTCTGCTCACAATCTCAGGACCACATGATTTGCCAGGAAGGAATTCTCTGTCATGTTACATTAACAAAAATCCACAAAGCATCCTGCCATTTTCTGTGACATCCCACGTTTTTCACCTCCTGGGATCTGCCTAAGTCACTGGTGGTACCTTGACCTTTCCTATTTTCATTTTGTGGCATATAGTTTAGGATATTTCACTAACTGAACTCTTTAGGGTTAAATATTTGATTCATGCTAGCCTATATACACAAGGGGCACTTCTACATGTTCACTAATGTGCAGCTGTTACAGTGCATTTAATTTAGTACTTGTGCAATCAAGTTCTAAATAAATGTGCAGTAACACCAGCAAATGCCTTTTAAGTGATGTTACTGTACTGTAGCCTAATAATACTGTGCAGTAGTGTATGAGCATTGTTTGTGCTGTGACATGCTACTGTGCAGTATTATTCGGCTACCATGCTGTTAGCATCTCTTTTAGACATACCCAAGATGTCAGAATAGATGACCTAATGATTAGGGCTGTGTGAAACTTCAGTAGCCAATTCAATTTGGAGGAGATCGGGCCTGATTTGGCAGCCAAATCTCTGAATCTGAATTGAATCAGGAGACCTATTAAGAGGTCTGAATTTAATTGAAAGCCTCCAAATTGATGTAGAGAAATTCGGGGCCGATTTGGAGATTCTGCCATAGGCTATATAGGTTTCTCCCACCTAAAGTGAACCTACTTTATAATATAATGAATAGGGATAGGTACCCAAGCTGGTGAGGAAGGGAGGTGGTGAAGCTGGGACAGGGGAAGGGATGTGGGGAGGGGTGCTGTTCCCATGGCTGAACCATGCTCCGCCTGTCCCCCCATGCCTGGGCTCTGCCTGCCCCACTCACCCTAGCTCCTGGGCTGTGCCATGCCATGGTGCAGGCAGCTGGTGTTAGCTTCTCCTGGCACCACTGCAGCAGGGTCTTGGAGGAGTGGCAGCAACTGGAGCCCCAGGCAGTGCGGGATGTAGCAGCATAGCTTGTCTGCACTCATCCTAGCCCCCACTGCAGCAGCCTCGGGAGTGACCAGCACTGGTTGCAATGAGAACTGTCAGTGCGTGGAAAAGGCTGGGGCTCATGGCGGCACTGGCCTGTTCCCAGCACTTAAAGCACTTGTCCAAGCACTGGAAAGAGTCTGTATGGTGCTGCCACTAGCCCCAGCCTACAGCAGTGATCTGCTGTCATCTCATGTCCAAATCTGGGGGTCATGTGCCCCCGGGAAGAGCCTGACACAGCCCCCCCAGCCTGCAGCCCTCCTGGGGGTGCAGAGCAGCAAGAGGCATGCCCCCCCCCACACCCACTGACAGTTCCCATTGCGGCTGGCTCCAGATGATCTTGGGGCAGTGGCTAGAGTGAGTGCAGACAAGCTGCATAGCATCCCTCACTGCCCGTTTGCTGCCATTCCCCCCAGCACCTGCTGCAGTGGCCCTGAGAGCAGCCAACACCAGCTGCCTGTACCACAGCACAGTGCAGCCCAGGAGCTAGGGTGAATGGGGACAGGCTGAGTCCAGGCACAGGTTGACAGGCAAAACACGGTGCATCTCCAAGAATGGCACCCATCCCCCTGCCCCTTTGCTTGTCCCAGCCTCCTTCCCTCCCTCCCTGCCTGGTGGTAATGGACCCCTGTCTGTTAGGGCTGTCCGAAGCTTTGGTAGCCAATTTGGCGGCCAAATAGAATTGGGACAGTGATTCGAATCACCGAATTGAATCACTCTCCCTCAAATCGGCCAAATCCAAATTGAATACTTGCTGCTTCGCGCAGGCCTACAAATGATGCTTTTGCCCTTAAAATCTATTAATCTATTAAAAAGGGGGTTATACTGCTTGGTGCCTCTGACCCACTGGGACTGGTCTGGGGGTAATGAATCAGGTATCACTTATAGTAGTAGAGGAAGGCAGCTTCTTCCTACTGCAGCACTGTTTGACTTGTGCTGTGTGCTGTGCTGTGCTATGACATCAAAATCCTCTAGTTTATATGGCTGTATGCACATTCCTTCAGTATCCTGCTCTTGGCTAAAACTGCTTATCTCACTTAAGCTATTACCTTCATATTCTCTACAAACCCTGAAACCCTGAAAGCTGAAAATGTGGTTTGAAGGAGTAGCAGTTGAGAAGTTTCCTAGTTTCTCCCTTGCTCAACGGGCCAGTGAATAAGAATTATTTCTTGAATGTAGTCATTGGGGTTTTTTTTCCTCATAGACCTGACATTGATTACATTGATTACAATTTCTGATATACTACCTGGGAAAAATAAATGATCAAGGATTTTTTTTTGTCATTTGTGTTATTCTTTTATTTTTCATTGTGGTTTTGTTTTTAATTAGCTATGTGATCTTTGGCATATCAAGAATTATATACGTGAATGGGTAAGTGTAATAGAAACAGAGATGTACCAATTTTGTAGAGATTTCTGTGAGCTGCCAAGTTAAACCCCAGGCTATGTGGGATGCTTAAAGAGAGCAGGCAATCAGCAACAATGCAGGAGTGACACAAAGTTCACTTTAGCAGACCAGTGAACTCTCTGTGAGAGTTTAAGTACCATGGGGGTGATGAAGTTTTTCCTTCCTGTAAAATAAAGCTTTAGGTCAGGATGACAGTGTCACTTTTGTCATGGTAACTGCTATGTTTACTTAGTCACAGCATCTGCTTCTCTGTCCTCTAAGTTAGTCAGTACAAATCAGAAGTAATGCAGAAAATTCAAGCCATTCTATTAAAACACAAATAATTACTAAAACATCATTTTAGTAATCTGAGTTAAAATGAGGATACCTGGACCACGTCCAGATAAGCATGGATGTGTAGTACATGGTGCCGCAGATGTGTCTGCAGCACCACATACCATACTGCCATGCTCATCTGGACATGCTGGCCCCAGCCTCCTCTACCCCACCTGAAGTAACTTGGTATGTGCCAGAGTGCACATGGCACAGGTGTTCCCCATGCACAACTAGTGGCAGCTCAAGGTGGGCCTCTGCTAACTGTCTCTGGGGAACCAAATATCCGTGTACATCTGGATGTGGCCCTAGAGTTGTTTGGGTTTCAAAGCGATGCCTATACTTCTTTCTTGTTTTGTTTTTTTAAATTTGCATTTCTTTCCATTTTCTCCTTTTTGTTATGGCCACCTTAGGATTTTGCTGAAAAGTTCCACAATGAAACAATGTGGCTAATTCCACCAACAAAAATAGACACATTTCTGCTAGTCATAATGGAATTAAGATCCCCTACAACTAAGCCTAATACAGCTTATTGCTAACAGCAGTGGCTGTGTATACAGACTGAGGGCAGATTGTGTTCTGGAGCTGAGACTTTCTTTTTGTTAGGCTTTCACAGCACCCAGCACAATGACATCCTAGATGCCTTATGTGGACAATTATAACAATACAAATATTAATAATTCACAAGTACATTCCATGTGTTTTACCCACTTGTAATCACAAAACACGAGTACACCCAGTTTAAGAAAATAGGTATGCTGAGCTTATAGCTGTGTGTCTGTGGGAATCCACATGTGCACACATGTGTGCATTCATATGTACATATGTACACACCTGCATGCATGCATGCATGCATACCTATCTATCTATAGACTGTGGAATACCTGATCATTAAAATTCTACAGAGAAGTCTGAATTATTTTTTAAAATCTAAGCCCAACTATTTAATTAAGCATTTAAGAATCAATGAGTTTTATTTGATAGGTTTGATCTGGAATTTTACTAATAACTATTAATTTTGATTTTAGCATATTAAATACAATACTCATATTGTTGGATGAAGGGGATTTTGCTAAATGCAGATCGTACTGCTCAGTACTACACATTTCAGATCCAGGAAAATACATGGGTCTGGATAACTTATGCTAACTGAGCTCTTACTGAAGGATAACACTTGAAGATATACACTGGTAAACAATCAATACCAGCCCAACAGGCAGCAGCAGGAGCCAAAAAGGTGAAAGAGCAGGGAGTTTCTTCATACAATACACATTTTTTTTCTATTGAAGAAGGAACAATTAACTGTAAAATGTCAAGTACAGTGTAATGGCCACTGCTGGAAATTTGACGAGCAGAGTTTCCTACTAGCTTCTTTACTTGCCTTGTAAACAGCTGCAGCACAAACTCTTGCACTTTTACTGGCAATATTACTTACAAATGGCAATGCAAGTTTCCAGTGACACCCCCTCATTATTATTCCAAGAATGTATAAGTTTCAGAATATTACATTATAATTTTTAAATTGCCAAAAGATTTAAATGAAAACATGTAGGTATCAGTTTCTTTTGCAAACTGTCTGAGAATATGATTGTCAGAGGGTACAAAAAAGCTTAATGTTTCAACTGATTGAATCATAGTTCCATTAGGTGAAATGCTCTGAGAATTCACAGGGCTTCAAATGGTTAAAGAATGGCCAATAAAGTGGACATCTCCAGCACATTGGATGAGGAGGGGGAAGTATGCCCTGTTCCCATCCCACCTCCTGTCCACTCACCAGCTTCTCTCCAGGGAGACATTTTGTGACTTGGGCTACACTCTTCGCTGCAGCTTAAGTCACAACAAACACAGTTGGGGCAGCTCAGTCCTCTGACAGCTGAGGACTTAGAAAGTCCAGCCCCTCTCAACAGTTCTTTGAAATTGTTAGCCTGCCAACCTTGATCTGGTGGGGAAAAGCCACCTGCTTGCAGTGGATCCCGGGTGTCCATAGGGAAACCATCCCCCAACCACCAGCATGACCAGAGTTAAGGCTCTGATCACGGGAGAGGGGGCACAGCCCAAGCTACGCCACAGCCAAAGCCCCTCCACTGCAGCCAGGCTTGTGCCTGGAGCACAACCCTAGCTGCCTGCAGGGAACCAGTCACCTAAACCATTGTTAGCCGACAGCATTGGCTGTAGTGGAGGGGGCACAGCCTCAGCTGCCTGCAATAAAAGCCCAACTGCCATGGCCAGAACTGGGGCTCTGGCCAAGATGGAGGGAGCATAGACCAAACTGCACCGTGGCCAAAGCCACCTCCCCCTACCCCATCCATGGCCAGAGCCCCAACTCTGGCTATGTTGGAGGGGGTGCAGCCCTGGCTGTCCATGGGGAAAGGCTCTCCCACTGTTGCTATGACCCATGACCTGGCAGCATAGGACTCGTGACATAACTCTAACCTTACATTCCCCGAGTCCCCTTATTCCCTCCCCAATGAAAATACTGACTTGCTTGCCACCACTGCACAGTCCCAGAGACTCCTACCATACCTCCTCCCCACATGGACAGAACCCAACCAGGCTGGCCTCTGCCCCTTTCCCCACCTGAGAGCCTTCCTGAGAGCCCAGGCCATGTACTTCTGGTGTGGGGGTGGGGCATGGGGGAAGGTCAGGGGCCCCGGTCCAGCTGGAGAAGGATCTGGTCAGTTTGGCTACCAGAGGGAAGGGGTCTGGTGGAACTGGTTCTAGATCCACAAAAGCTTGCCCTATCTGGTACCCAAATTGCCTGTGTCCCATCCCCAATAAAACTCAGGATCACTAACCTACCCTCCACCCCAGAGGGGCCAGACACAGACACCCTGAGAGAGTCCAGGGCTGGAGGGAGCACAGCTGGCTGGCAGTGCCCAGACTCTATATGCTCTGGAAAACTCATTTCCCTGGCCATCTGTGCTCTACCCTCTCAGCCCCAGAGTCTCTCAGACCATGCAGCTGCCAGGTACTCATACTCTGTAAGTGGCCAGATTCCTGCCAGCATCAGAGTCTCCTCAGGCATTTAGATGGTCAGCTCCCAAGGCATGCAGCTGATGGGGGCTTCCTGGCCAGCCATGCTCTCTCCAAGCTTTAGAGTCTCCAAGGGCATTTAAATGGCCAGGCACTGTCCAGCCAGACACATTCCCTTCTCCTCTCCCCCAGACTCTTTTTGGGCATGTATTTTCTGGACACTCTCTCTCTGGCTATTTAAATTTTTCAGGAGACTCCAGGGCTGAGGGTTGGTTTGCTCCTGGCAGCTACATGTCTGAGGAGACTCACTCCCTGGATGGCTTTAAATGCCCTGGGAGACTCCAGGATGTAGAGGTAGCATGATTGGCCAGGGAGTGCTCAACAGTTGCATGCCCTGGGAAATGCAGTTTGTGACCTGGGGAACTCCGCTCCCCAGCCAACCACTTAAATGCCTCAGGAGACTCTGCAGTTGGGAAGGAGGGCAGATACCCAAGGAACCCCATTTGCTCTAAGTCTCTTCCTGGAAGCCTCAGAGTAGAGAGGAGGTGAGGGGCATATGTGATGCATAGGGGAGGCACTGGGAGGCATGAGATTGTGCCCCCACTGAGATTGGTCCTTGCTGGCTGGGAAGTGGGGGTGCTGAGAGAAGTGCTGGTGGCACTTATGTTTTTTCCACCAGTGCTTCCAGGGTCATCAATTGGCCTCTTCCCCCCCATCACTGATCAGCCACTGAGGGACTCCCCAGTCAGTGATTGGCTGCTGGTGCCCCCCCAGACTCAGGAGGCACCAGTTGCCCGTGATGTTCTGTTGCAAAACTGCTCTGCATCTATCCCTGGCTGCCTTGGGGTGGGGGCTTCATAAGGTAGGAGTTCCCTGAGTCTCTCACTTGAAGTAGCTGAGCAGAGAGAGGGGTGCAGGGCTAACAGGAGGTATTCTGGGAGAGGGGGTGGTCTCCTATGGCAGGCAGCCAATCAAGGCTGCCTTGCACAATTTTGGTCAGTTGTGGGAGCCTGCAGTGCAGGCTTTGATTTACTGTGAGGGGCCCCCAGATGTCTACCATCACCAGCACAGCCAGTGTGCATTGCTCCACTCTGAAACACAGAATGTATGCATAGTCCACAATCAGATGGAATTCCAGCTTGCATAATAAAGCTGAATTTCAGCAAGTTGAACTGAATGATTGCACGCAACCAGAGGCACTCAGCCTAGGCCTAATATTCCTCTCATTGAAGCATTCAGGGCCTTATCTATTGACTTCAAAGGGAGAAGTTGATCCAAGAACAAGTGAATTTAAACTGCCCAATTCTGGTTCTTGCTCCTGATTAGTGACATTTCATGATGTGCTTCAGACTTAATACCAGTTTTGCTCAAACCAAGAGGATCTGGAATTTAAGACAATCCCCCATTAATTAGATTCTTCTATACATGCAAAATATATACATTTGTTACATTTTTTCATATAATGAATCTAATTATTGGAGGGTCATCTTGCAGTGATTTCAGGAATTAATTTAAAAAGACCCTCTATTAATTAAATTTTATAGAGAGAAGGTGCTAGGCATTAAGCAGTGGAAGACAGGAAGTAGGAGAGCAGGTGGTAGGAGATGGGTGGCAAGGAGGGAGGCAGTGGGAGGGGGCAGGCAAATACCTCTTGCCATTTGCCCCGCCCCACCATTACCCATCCTTGTGCCTGTCCCTACAGCCTTGGGTCTCTACCCTCCTTCCCTGTTTCTACTGCCTCCTCTTTGCCCTATATCCCCTCATCAGGGTCTCATTCCCCCTCATGGCTGCCCCTGCTCTCCTCTGCCCTCCCCCTCCCTCCCTGACTCCTTATACTTGTTCTGGTGCCAGCAGACTCCAACCCCAGTAAAGTCTGGGGTGCATAGCATAGCCCCAGCCCTGCCCCACAACAGCAGCATGGAGCTAACACTGCTGCAACAGGGCCAGGCTAGGGCCATATTCTGTGCCTCAGGTTGCAGCAGGGACACAACCTCAGGCAACTGGAGCAAGGGGAAGGAGGGGGACAGGAAAGAAGGCACAGAGGCTTTGGCTTTGAAGACATAGAATAGGAGGGTGGGACACATACCAGCAGGGGGGACTCAGCAGTGCTGGGGTAGAGGGGGACAAGGAGGAAATGGCGATGGGGCCCAAGGCTCGGTGGGGGGGGAAGGCAGGGGGTGCAAAGGTGGTAGGAGGCAGGCAGCAGCTGCAGCTCTGGCACTGACCCAGGATTGAAGATGAGAATAGGGCCAGAGCCGGAGCCAAAGCCAAAGCCAGAGCCAGAACCAGAGCCAGAGCCAAACCTGCAGTAGCTACCTGTCCCTGTCCTACTGCTTCATAATTGATAACAAGATGAAGGGCCTTTTTTCCCCATGTTAATACAGTACATTATCAGTTAATCAACCAATATTTTACATACCTAAAATATGTGGTGCTTTTGAAGTAAAACTGATCAAACTTAAAATTGGCAAAATATTGTCTTTTGTACTAAATTAATCCCTTTTTCAATATGTTCTATTGCATTTTAATGATACAAGGAAATGATGATTATTGAATGTAAGGAGATAGTTTCTCCTTTGGGATTTTGCATATTTCATTTTAGTTATTCAGTTGTTCTATTCTTATTTGTATACATCTTATTGTCTAAAATATATGAATGATTTCTGAAGACAAGAGCTTAATGAAATTATAAGATTTGATATCTGTAGGAAACAAGGCATACTCCTAGTACTATAAATAAATAATGTTGAACCAAATTAAAAATATAGCTAAGGAATTTCAGTGTCTGAGGGGGCATCTACACGTGCATTTACTGTGCAGTAACCAAAATTACTGCATAATAAGGGCATGCTTCTACCTGCGTACACCCATACTGCACAGTAAATATGGCAACTTATGCCAACTTGGGCATAAATTTGATACCTACATCATGCAGGTATCGCATTTAAACCCAATTACATACTGCACGGTAGCTTTAGTTCCAAGTCAGTCCACATACAGCATTGATCCACTTTAGTGCCTGCACATGTAGATGCCAGCATATTCCCACTTACTGTGCAGTAATTTACTGTTCAGTGAATTTAAGCCAGTACAAATGCATGTATAGACACCCAACATGAAGAAACATTATGTTACTGAGAAAAGAAAGCGTAGAGATGCACCTTATAGACTCACTGATTTAGAGACGCATAAGCTTTCATGATTAAGGAGAAGATCTTGCTCTTTCTTATGAATACTTAGGAATGTCTTATTCAGTTAGTCAATAGTCTTGTCTAGTTAGTCTTGTCTCCCCAAGACAAAACAAAAGGTGTTTGTTGTGGGAGACTCCATCCTGTGGGGGACTGAGGGGCCAATCTGCTGCCCCGACCCCTTAGCCCGGGAAGTCTGCTGCTTCCCGGGGGCCCGCATCCGAGACATTGCGGAGAAAATCCCAGAGCTACTCCGCCCCACAGACCACTATCCCATGCTCCTTATTCACGTGGACACGGCTTGAAGCACCCCCATCCAGGTCATGAGGAACTACAGGGATGTGGGAGCGGGGCTTAGGGGTCTGGGAGCTCAGGTGGTGTTTTCATCGATCCTCCCAGTCTCGGGCTATGGGCTGAGGAGAGAGAGGAGGATCCACGTAGTGAACCAAAGACTGCAGAGCTGGTGTCATTGGAAAGCCTTTGGCTTCCATGACCACAGCCCGCTCTTTGGCGAGAGAGGAAGTGAACTGCTGGGAAGAGATGGCCTCCACCTCTCTCCCCTGGGGAGGAGGCTCTTCTCAGCCAGGCTGGCTGACCTGCTCCACTGGGTTTTAAACTAAGCCCGCTGGGGAATGGGGGGACTACTGCCACTGCTGGCCCACTGAGCAACCCTTTCAAAGCCAGCAGACCAAGGCACTTAAGGGAGCCCACCCCTGCCCCACCCCTGGCACAATCTGTGGGCAAGGCAAGAGCCCCCAAGGGCACACTTGCCTGCCTATACACTAATGCCAGGAGCCTGGGCAACAAGCAGGAGGAGCTCATCCTGCTCAGTGCAAAGAATTATGATGTCATTGGGATAACGGAGACCTGGTGGGACTCCACCCATGACTGGACCACGGGTATAGAGGGCTATACCTGTACAGGAGGGATCATGTTGACAAAAGGGGAGGGGGTGTAGCTCTCTATGTGAAGGAAAGCTACATGTCCCTGCAAGGTGATGTTGGCGACCAGCATGGACAGCTAGAGACCTTCTGGGTAAAAATTCATGGGGAATAAGGCACAGGGGACACAATGGTGGGAGTCTAGTACAGACCTCCCACTCAAAGTCCTGAGCTTGACCAGGAGTTCACCTGGGAATTGAGTGAGGCCGCTTGCTCCAGGACCTTGGTTGTCATGGGTGACTTCAATTACCCGGACATCTCGTGGAAAGATCACTCAGCAAAATCCAAGCGGTCACAAAGCTTTCTCTCATGCGTGGATGACCTCTACCTGACTCAAGAAGTCTATGGGCCAACGAGAGGCAAAGCGCTGCTCGACCTGGTACTGGCTACAGGGATGACCTAATCGGTGACCTAGTGATCGATGGGAAGCTGGGTGACAGCGACCACGAGCTGATCACCTTCACCATCCGCCGTAAAGCTGGCAAGTCAGTCAGCAACACAGAAGTCCTTGACTTCAGAAAAGCCGACTTTGACAAGCTGAAGAGGCTTGTCAGTCAGGCCCTTAGGGACCATGACCCCAGGGAGATGGGAGTTCAAGAAGAGTGGTTGCTTCTCAAGGAAGCGATCCTCAATGCACAAGCCAAATCTATTCCAACATGGAGGAAAGGCAGCAAGAAGGCACAGCAGCCCTCCTGGCTCTCCAGGGACCTAGCAGACCTCCTACGGCTAAAAAGGAAAGCCTACAAAGGATGGAGGACGGGATTCACTTCCAAGGAGGATTATTCTGCACTGGTCCGATCCTGCAGGCACCAAACCAGGAAAGCCAAGGCTGCAACTGAACTCCAACTAGCTTCAAGCATCAAGGATAACCAAAAGTCCTTTTTCAGATATGTGGGGAGCCGGAGGAAAAGCAAGGGCAACGTTGGACCCCTGCTAAACCACATGGGGCAACTGACACCCAGGAAAAAGCCAACCTATTAAATAGGTACTTTGCATCAGTCTTTCATTAGTCCCATGGGATGCACATGCCTGCTATGGGACAGGGAGATCTGGGTGATGGGGATCCCCTACCCACCATAAATGCAGACCCCGTGAAGGAACACCTTGAGAAGCTGGATACCTTCAAGTCAGCCAGCGCTGACAATCTGCACCCCAGGGTACTCAAGGAGCTGGCGAGCATCATAGCCAGCCCCTGGCATGGATCTTGGAAAACTCCTGGCGCTCTGGTGTAGTGCCCGAAGACTGGAAGAAAGCCTATGTGGTGCCGATCTTCAAGAAAGGGAGGAGAGTGGATCCGGCTAACTACAGGCCCATTAGCCTGACTTCTATCCTCAGGAAGATCTTAGAAAAGTTTATTAAAGAGGCCATCCTTCATGGACTGGCCCAGGCTAACATCCTAAGGGATAGCCAGCACGGTTTTGTTGCAGGTAGGTCTTGTTTGACCAATCTCATTTCCTTTTATGACCAGGTGACCTATCACCTAGACGAGGGAGAAGAGATTGATGTCATATATCTTGACTTCAAAAAAGCTTTTGATCTGGTATCCCATGATCACCTCTTGGCCAAACTGGCCAGTTGTGGCCTTGGCTCCACCACGATCCGCTGGCCGGGGATTTGGCTCCGTGGTTGGACCCAGAGGGTTGTAATTGATGGCAGTCACTCATCGTGGTGCCCTGTGACCAGTGGGGTCCCTCAAGGCTCTGTTCTTGGACCCATACTGTTCAACATCTTCATTAATGATGTGGACATTGAAGTCAGAAGTGGACTGGCCAAGTTCGCTGATGACACCAAACTTTGGGGCAAAGCATCCACGCCAGAAGATAGGCGGGTGGTCCAGGCTGACCTGGACAAGCTCAGCAAATGGGCAGACGAGAACCTGATGGTGTTTAACACCGAAAAGTGCAAGGTTCTCCACCTTGGGAGGAAAAACCTGCAGCATCCTTATAGGCTCAGCAGTGCTACGTTGGATAGCACTACAGAAGAAAGAGACTTCGGAGTCATCATTGACCACAAGATGAACATGAGCCTGTAATGTGATGCTGCGGCTAGTAAAGCAACGAAAACGCTGGCTTGCATCCATAGATGCTTCTCGAGCAAATCCCGGGATGTCATTCTCCCCATGTACTCGGCCTTGGTGAGGCCACAGCTGGAGTACTGCGTCCAGTTTTGGGCTTCACAATTCAGAAAGGATGTGGAGAAGTTGGAGAGAGTCCAGAGGAGAGCCATGCGCATGATCAGTGGTCAGGAAAACAGATCTTACGATGATAGGCTGAGAGACATGGGGCTCTTTAGCCTGGAAAAGCATAGGCTCAGGGGTGATCTGATGGCCACTATAAGTTTATCAGGGGTGACCACCAGGATCTGGGGGAACATCTGTTCACCAGAGCGCCCCATGGGATGACGAGGTTGAACGGTCACAAACTCCTGCAAGACTGTTTCAGGCTGGACATAAGGAAGAATTTCTGTACTGTCTGAGCCCCCAAGGTCTGGAACAGTCTGCCAGTGGAGGTGGTTCAAGCACCTACATCGAACACCTTCGGTAGTAAATTGGATGCTTATCTTGCTGGGATCCTATGACCCCAGCTGACTTCCTGCACTTTGGGCAGGGGGGGCTGGACTCGATGATCTCCCGTGGTCCCTTCCAGCCCTAATGTCTATGAAATCTATGAGATCTATGAAATAAGGTTTATCTCTATTTTACCTTCCACCTGACTTAGACTAACATGACAAAATATCTCTCTATTCTTGGTAAAGTTATGAAACCTAATGTAACCTTTTGTAACTTCCAGTTGAGTAGTGATATTCAGATCGTTACAATAATACAAGATGTAGATCTGTGGTATAAATCCAAAAGTCATTCATGTACTCTTACCTAGAAGATGCATTTAGTATTTTTTTCATAATAATACTCATAGGAAATATGTTTTTGATTAAATTACATTAAAAACATAATCTGAAGCTACCTAGAATCTATTACCATTAAGACAGGATGATATAATTTATTAAGGATTGCCCCTCCAACAAAATTACATTCAGTTTAAAATCTGGCTTATTTCAGGACAGTGAAAATTAAAATTGTCTTCAAAATAAAAACAGCAATTAATCCTCAACTGCAATATTCAGAACACAACTTTGTAATACGGGCCATATTTACATAACACTTTTGAAATTATCTAAACGCATGCATCTCATTTTGAAATAAGCCATCTAATACAAGAAAATTCTGTCTTCTGTTATTCATTGGATAAGTCACTTGCCAGTAGTATTATACTCAAAATGTTATAAACAAATATTATAGATGGAGAGAGTGCAAATAACCAAAATTAAAGATACTGACATTTAAGACTAATAGTCTCCATCTCATAAGATTCTAAAGGGCTTTAAACTAAGGTCCCTGAGGGATGGTGATCAAAACCCTCCAGCAACAATGTACAGTCCAGAAGGGAAAGGACATGAAGAAGCACCAACTCTGGGAAAGGGCCAGAGAGCTACAGGACTGCAAACAAGTCATGGAAAAGGGAAGCAAGTAGATCAAAATGGAAAATACATTTGTACAAATGCATGAAGCATGGGGAATATACAGGATGAGCTAGATGTTGCAGCCTGTGAAAAGAACTATCATCTGACTGTCATCACAGAGACCTGGTGGGACAGGTCTTATGACTGGAATTTCAATGCTGAGGGCTACACTCTGTTTTTGAAGGACAGGATTGGGAGTAAAAGTTGGGAGTTGACTTTTGTAAAAAATACATACACTTGGTCCCTGGTTCAGGAGGAAGAAGACACCAAAGCAGAATGCATTTCGATGAAGATGAAAGGTGAAAGATACAACACTGAAGTAATGATAGGTATTTATTGTAGGCCACCAAATCAGGAAGGGGAGGTGGATGAGGCACTCTTCAAGCAGGTGACATCTATACAAAAGCTATGGGACAGTATGGATGAGTAACATCAATAACTGGATACCTGCTGGAAGAACAATGCAACTAAACATAAAATGTCAAGCTGGTTCCTAACCTGTGTTAGGAATTCCTACCAGAAGACACAAAGAAGGTGGATCTATGTAACAGCTACTTCGCCTTAGTCTCCACAAAAAATTAAGAAACAGCCACACACCTAATAAGGATTTTCTGGATAAGGAAGGGGACAAAATGAGGAAGGAGTTTAGAAAAAAATGAGACAGTCAGAGACCTGAATTCAAGTTAGTTGGACTGGATGAGCTTCATCCAAAGGTTCTAAAAGGACTGGCAGCGAAGATCTTGGAGCCTTTGGCAATAAACTTCATGAAGCTGTGGGAGGCAGGCCAGGTACCAGAGGACTAGAAGTATTCTTTAAAAAAAGCAAGAAAGAGGACCTGGGGAACTATAAATCAGACAGCTTTACCTCAATACGTCAGAAGTTACTGGAGGATATCCTGGGTTTTTGCAAGGATCTGGAGAAAGAAAGGCTAATAACAAGTAACAAGAACTGATTTATGAAAAAAATAAATCATGTCAAAACAACTTCATCTTCTTCTTTGACAAAGTAACTATTTGGGTGGATGAAGGGAATATTGCAGATATAGTGTATCTGGACTTCATCAAGTCTTTTGAAAAGATCCGACACAACCATTTCATAAACAAATTGGAGAAATGTAGGCTAGACAATAGTATTCTAAGATGAATAGATAATTGGCTCAATTGCCACAAGCAAAGGGCAACTATTAATGGGTCTGTGTCAGAATGGTGTTTTGAGTGGAGTCCCCTAGGCCTAGTGCTCATCAATGTGTTTATTAATTACTTGGATTCTGTCATAGAATGTTTTTGAGCAAGTTTTCAAACAATATGAAACTGAGAAGTACAGTGAACATTTTGCATGTTATAAGTACAATTCAGAAGGATCTCAACAGGTTGGAAAGCTGGGCAGATGCTACATCTCAGGAGCAATAATCAAAACAAATATAAAATAGGTTATACCTGGCTGGATGGCAGCACTATGGAAAAGGGCTTGGAAATCTTGGTAGATCATAGACTCATGAATCTGCAATGTGATTCAGCCACATTCATGGTGAAGGTGGTTTTGGGATGCTTCAACAGAAGTATTAGTTGCAAGATCTAGGAGGTGATATTGCCTCTCTACTTGGCATTCATTAGGCCTCATCTGGAGTACTATGTGCAGTTCAGGGTGCCATATTTTAAAAAGGATGTGGAGAAGTTAGAGAGGATCCAGAGACAGACAATAAAGGTGATCAAGGACTTGGAAGGCAAGTCATATCAGTAGAGGCTGAAGGAGCTAGGAACATTCAGCTTGTGGAAATGATGCTTAAGGGGCAACATGATAACAGTCTTCAAATACTTGACGAGATGCCATAAAGAAGAAGGAAAGCACCTTTTCACTTTTCTTGCAGAGAGGAGGATGTAGACCAATGGCATGAAGTTGCAGCAAAATAAGTTTATATAGGCTACCTGGAAGAAAAACATCTTCATGGTTACAATACAGAGGCAGTGGAATATAATGCCTAAGAAACTATGGACGCTATCAATGGAGGTGTTCAAGAAGAGGCTGAACATCCACAGGTTGGGATGATTGAAGCACAGCAATACTTATATTCTACTATGGGTATTTTCCATGGTTCTGGAATTTGCTGGTTGCCTTCATGTCTGCTGCTTGTTTCAGGGTGATTTTAAGTGACCCTGGAGACAGTAGGTGTTGGCTATAGGAAAGGATAGGAATTTAACTGGAATGTGCCAATGTTCCTTTTGGGAGCAAAGCCAGAGGTTCCTAGAGGGTCTTGCCCCTCCACTCAGAGTCAGACCAATTGCCATATTTGTGGTCAGGAAAGACTTTTAAACCATGGTTATATTGGTATAGACTGTGGGTTTTTTTCCCTTCCTCTGTAGCATGGGACGTGTGTCGCTACCTGGGATTTCTTGAGCATATATTGACAACTTTTCATAGGAGCAGGCCATTGGCTACCAGCATTCCCCTGCTGTACCTGTTCCAGGATAGGGTATTAGGTCTATGTTTCAACTGAGTTTATGGTAATCTTACATAGGGTTTAAACTATAGATTGTGTGGGAGAGTATGATCCTTTCTCTGATAGCAGGTTGGACTAGATGACTTCTTGAGATCCCTTCCAGCCCTACTTCTCTATGATTTTATCAATCTGTTTATATGTAATCTTTGTGATCCTAATAAAGCTTATTGAATACACTTTGAGAGGCCCCCATAACTCAATTTACACTTACCCTGTAAAGTAGCCCAAACAAAGCTTGGTGCCTGAAACTTGCATATTCAATTGCACTTATGCAAAGTGAATGCAAATACACCCTTTTGTTAGCAATCACATACACTGTTCATAGGTGTAGATGACTTCACAAGGCAGTGGACACTTAGGCTTATGATGTGTAAGATCATACTTTAACACAAAACCTTTAAAATATATGGTATAGGTATGTTATTACAGTTGAGACCTGACAGTTACTGAGTATGTACAAGCATTACATTTCCTTCAGGCAGTTTCTGCTAAACCAGAAATGGCAGACCACCTCTTCTCCACCTGGACCCATACCTCTGCAGGGAGAAAGAGAGAGAGAGAGAGAGAGAGAGAGATTGTCCTTATCTGGACATTGTGTGTTTGCATGAGATTACACCACTGAAGTCAGAGGTCTGGGGATCTGGTCATAGTGGCAGTCCACTCTGTAATAAAAGCCATGATACTGGCATCCCCAAAGACACTGTGGGCAAAGTGCCACCACTGTGGATGTCAAACCCTACCTCCATATCCCAACAGCATAAACACAGACCCTACTTGGAGCAGAGTCCACTAACACCCTGCCCCACAGCAGCACTCAAGCCACCAGTACCTAGCTCCAACCCATCTGTACCTAAACCCCCAGCACCCTACCTGCAGTATCTGACACTAACCGAACTTACCTGGTGGGTGTTGTAACTGAAGCCATTGTCTGGTGGCAGAGGAATAAGGATCCATAGCAGGCTGCTGGTGGTGAGACTGACAGGCTTGAAAAGACAACAGACATTAGGGCTGCGCAAAGCTTCAGGTGGTGATTCAATTCAGAGGAGATTTGGCCTGATTCAGTGACCAAATCGCCGAATCCATATCAAATCAGGGGAACAATTTAAAGGTCCAAATCAATTCAAAGCTCTCTGGATCTTTGGAAAATATTCAGAGAGCTTTGATGATTCAGGCAGTCCCTGGTGGCAGCAGCAAGTAGCTGCAGCTGACTCCGAGCTGGTAAGTACTAGAGGCAGGGGGCACTGGGGGAGAGGGGAGGGGACCATGGGGGGACCCCTACCAGCTCCCCCAACCCCTGCCCACTCCCCCATCCTCCCCCATGGCTTTCCTGCCCACCCCAGTTCAGTACTTTAAATAAAAGCCCCGGTGCTCACCAGGTATTGCCAGGCAGAGCTCAATCCCCACTGTCTCCCACTGTTTTACACTACATGGGGGGCTCTGCGCGAGCTCCCCAACACCCCTCTCACTCCTCCAGCCCCCCCATGGGTGCCCTACCCAGGCCAGCTCTGGCCATTTAAGAAAAAAAAGAAACAATACTGAAAAATACAAGGTTCTCCACCTTGGGAGGAAAAACCTGCACCATGCTTATAGGTTTGATAGTGCTACACTGGTTAGCACTACAGATGAAAGGGACTTGGGCGTCATGGTTGACCACAGGATGAACATGAGCCTTCATTGTGATGCTGCAGCTAGTAAAGCGAGCAAAATGCTGGCTTGCATCCACAGATGCTTCTCAAGCAGATCCTGGGACGTCATTCTCCTACTGTACTCAGCCTTGGTGAGTCTGCAGCTGAAGTACTGCATCCAGTTTTGGGCTCCACAATTCAAAAGGGATGTGGAGAAGCTTTAGAGGGTGCAGAGGAGACCCACGTGCATGATCACAGGTCAGGAAAACAGATCTTATGATAAGAGGCTGAGAGCAATCAGACTATTCAGCCTGGAAAACTGCAGTCTCGGGAGTGATCTGGTGGCCACCTGTAAGTTTATCAGGGGTGCTCATCAGGATCTGGGGGAACTTCTGTTCACCAGAGCCCCCCAAGGAATGACAAGATCAAACGGTCACAAATTCCACTGTGACCGATTCAGACTGGACATAAGAAAGAACTTCTTCACTGTCTGAGCCCCCAAGGTTTCGAATAGACTGCTGCCGGGGGCAGTTCAAGTACCCACTTCAAATGACTTCAAGACACATTTGGATGCTTATCTTGCTGGGATCCTATGATCCTTGCTGACTTCCTGCCCCTGGGGCAGGGGGCTGGACTTGATGATCCTCCGGGGTCCCTTCCAGCCCAAATGTCTATGAAATCTATGAAATTTATGAAAGGGAAGCTTACAAAGCATGCTGGATGTATGCACTGGGGCCCCCTGGCTGAGAGCTGTCAGCATCACAAGTCTGCAAAGGACCAGGCAGGCTGTGCAATACTTGTATTGCCTTCTACTGGTAGAGTTTCTAACCACTCAAATTAAACTGCTAAACTTTCACAGTTTGGGGTTTTTTTATGTTTACACAAACCCACATTTAATTATGAATTCTTTGCTTTTGCTAGTACATAACCATCACTTCAGTGCATCCCCTCTCCCTAAATATTTACATCTCCTTCTTTTATTTGCGAGTAGTTAATAATATAAATAACACTTAGAGATCTGGTGTTAAATTAAAGAGTTTAATGATGGTTGACTGACCTCCTATATCAGGCTTTAAACTAAGTATGGTAGGGGATGGGGAGGCAGGAGATGGGGAGAGTCTAGAACCTACAAACTGTGAGACATGTAGCAGTAAATCCCAGGTAAGTACCAAGTGGCCCTTTGGGCATCAAAATGAGGGGGAGGGGCACCAAAGGCACCATTTGAAAGGCTCAAGTGCCTCTACACCCATGCTAGGAGCATGGGGAACAAGCAGGAAGAACTCGCACTTCTGCTTGCAGATAATAATATCAATGACGCACTGCAGGATAAGAGTATTGGTGAGACGGGAGTCCAGGAAGGGTGGTTGTTTCTAAACAAAGTGATCTTTTGGGCACAGAGGGAGACTATCCCAGTACAAGGGGAAAGGAGCCAAAAAACTTCCTTGGCTAAACAGGGATATCCAAGGGAGCCTAAGGGCAAAAAAGAAGGTATATTGGTGGAATCAGGGGGAAGCTACCAAGGAGGAGTATACCTACTTGGCTCGCACTTGTAGGGAGGCAGTTAGATAAGCCAAAGCAACTACAGAGCTGATGCTGGCAACACAAATTAAAGAAAACAAAAAGTCTTTTTTTAGTTATATAGGGAGTAAAAGGAAGGATACCATAAGATCTCTATTGAACAAGAAGGAGAAATTAGTGACAGATGGGGGGGGTGCCTCAGTGTTCCTGATCAGGGCTCAAGGTAAGACTTCTAATGGGTTCTTAGAAGGGCATCAGAGGGACACCAGCCCACCTACTATTGATGCTGACTTGGTGCAGAGTCATTTGACTGGATGTGTTCAAGTCAGCAGGCCTGGATGAGCTACATCCGAGAGTACCAAAGGAATTGGCTGGTGTTATAGTAGGACCACTGGCATGGCTGTTTAAGTGCTCCTGGCACTTGGATCAGGTCCGGGAGGACTGAAAAAGGACCACCGTGGTCCCTGTTTTCAAGATCCGAGTAATTATATGCCAGTCAGCCTCACCTGCATCCTTGGAAAGGTCTTTGAAAAGATTATGAAGGATCATATTTGTGGGAGTCCGACGGGCAAAATAATGCAGCAGGGCAACCAGCATGGATTCGTAGCAGGTACATCATGCCTGACCAGTTTGGTTTCATTTCATGACAGGGTCACAAAATGCTTAGATGCAGGGGTAGAGGTGGATGTCATTTTTGTGGACTTTAGCAAGACCTTTGATACAGTATCTCATCCTATTCTCATATATAAAATAAGAGGCTGTGACATAGATGTTTACACAGTCTGGTTTAGCGGTCACACCCAGACAGTGGTAGTAGATGGGTCAGAATTGACCTGGAAGGTTGTGGGTAGTTGGGTCCTGCAGGATTCGGTCCTTGGACCTGTACTCTTCAATAGTTTCATCAGTGACTTGGATGTGGGTGTGAAGTGTACTCTGTCCATGTTTGCAGATGATACTAAATTGTGGGGTGAGGTACACACTCTGGAGGGTAGGGAATGATTGCAGGCAGACCTGGACAGGTTAGAAAAGTGGGCAATACACAATAGGCTGCAGTACAGCAAGGACAAGTGCAGAGTGCTGCACCTAGGGCACAAAAATATCCACCACACCTACTGGCTGGGAAACGACCCTCTCAGCAGCACAGAAGTGGAAAGGGATCTCAGAGTCATAGTGGATTCTAAGATGAACATGAGTCTTCAGTGTGATAAAATCATCAGCAAAGCTAATGGCACTTTATCATGCATCAGAGGATTCATGACAGATATTACCAAGGAGGTAATACTTCCCCTCTAATGCAGCATTGGTCAGACCGCAGTTGGAGCACTGCAGCCAGCTCTGGGTGCTGTACTTCAAGAAGGATGTTAATAGACTCGAGAGGGTCCACAGGAGAGCCACTCATATGTTTAAGGGCTTACAGGACAAGGCCTATGAAGAGGGACTGAGACACCTGGACCTCTTTAGCCTCTGCAAGAGAAAGCTGAGAAGTGATCTTGTGGCCTCCTATATATTCATGAGGGGGACACAGCAAGGGATAGAATATGCTCTGTTCTCCAGGGCGTCCCTTGAGGTAACAAGGAACAATGATCACAAACTGACAGAGGGCAGATCTAGGCTAGATATCAGGAAAAACTTCTTCATGGTAAGGGTGGCCAAAATTTGTAATGAGCTTCCAAGGGAGGTGGTGCTCTTCCCTACCTTGGGGTCTTTAAGAGAAGGCTGGATAGGTATCTGGCTGGTGTCATCTGACCCCAGCACTCTTCCCTGCCTAGGCAGGGGTTGGACTCAATGATCCGTTGAGGTCCCTTCTGACCCTAGCATCTATGAATCTATGATAGTCTGTATGTGTGCATAGCTTCTTTGCAAGTTTTCAGGTACAAGTACCCTTTGTCAGGCTGAGGAAACAACCAATTGCAGACACTTCCTCAGCCTGATGAAGGGTACTTGCACCTGGAGGCTTGCAAAGAAGATTTTTTCCAACTATTTTAGTTGGTCTAATAAAAGATACCGGATTTACCCAAAGAACCTTACTACCTATGTCCTTAAACCAATACGACTGACTACAACCTATACCCCTAATTAAAGCATACACATTATTAATCTTAAATTTTATAATGGTGTCTTTCCCCAGATTTTTGTGTATTTAATTCCTTTGTTTGGCTAAATGGAGCTCACAGTACCTGAGATTCATATACTGCAGAAGGCTTATGAAAATCCCTATATGTCTCACTTAACCCATATTTCAGGGAACTCAGTGGTGTTTAGACATTGCTGTAGGGAGAATTTCACTGAGAATGATTCCACAGAATAATGTGAGGAAGAGCAGTGATTTTTGCATCTCTTCTACAAAACAGAAAATTTGAAACAAATGAAAATAATATGAAAAATAGCGGAAAATGTAAAGGAGGGAAATATTAGGTCAGACGGAAAGACTCTATTGAGTTACACAATGTCTCTAAAGCTAAACCAAATTTTAAAATCTTTTATACATTTGAAAATAGCAAGCTAGACTTCAGTAGTTCTTAGCTGTTGGGTGTTTTTCTCCCTCAAGTGTAGAAAAATAACCTTCTCAGTAATCACAATCATTTTAACCTTGCCTTGCAGTATAAAATTCAGCAGTGATGAATATTTTTTCTCCTCTGGAAAAGCCTATAAAATGAAAGTATACAGTGTAAATAGATTTCACATGGAATATATCTTAAATCAATTATAGATGTTATCTCAATGCCTGCTTTTCCAATGCTATTTACAACAAGGACCAAAACACTGACTGGAACAGACCCAGAAGTCTTAGGCAGCCTTCTAATTAATAGGAATTTAATAAATTAAAACCAGACGGATTAAAGCTATTTACATTGTCTTGTCCACGCAATGCAGTATGTTTGATCTAAGTAAAGGACCAATCACAGATTGCTTCCATTTACATAGAAAGGTAATGACAATCCTTCACCTTGACATATGTGAAATATAGCCACAACAACAGTAATAAACTGATGTATTCTGAATCATTTCAATTCTACATGATAACCATTGCTGTACTAATGTAAAGGATGCAAATACAAAAAATCTTTTCAAATAAACTCTTTTAATTAGACTCATATCTATTTTATTTAATATTCACTGCACTTAACAGAACCTGTATTACATGACCTTTGATTTACTACTAATAACATATATAATTTAATGGAAAATAATATATAAACTGTAATAGTTATATTAAGCAAAAATATTCCTTACAATAGATACAAATATATATATATATATATATATATATATAAAGACTTGTATGCCTTATTTAGGACTTAGGTAGAGTTTAAGTACCCAGGTCTAAAATTTCAGTCCCCAAACCTCAGAAACACCTAAATATCTTAGGGAACCACTGTTTTCCTTTTGTGCATACTAGCCTTTCTCTTAGCAGCTAGGTACCTGACCTAAACCCAGTTAGGATCCAAAAACCATAAGGAGAGATGGCTACGAACTTTGAAAAGCCCAATTCAATAGGCATGCTCTATTTTAACGTTACCCAACAAGATTTGGCCCCAACATATAGTAAAGTCATTGCTGCTTTATTTTAAAATTAAGCTGCTAACAGAAGTGTGCAGTGTTTGGAGGACTTCCTCAGGACATTGGGAACGTAGATCCTGGCCTTTCGTTAGACTCAGGGGATATAAATTAATAAATTCATATGTACCACCTTCCAGAAGAGAGCTCCAAAACCAAGGCTGTAGTAGTTATAGCAGCAATTTTTAAAATGGGAGTCCCAGTACAAGGTTCTGATGATTGATTCAGAGAAGGAGCATAAACCCTGGATATAGGAACTTGAAATATAGGAAATCCAAGTTTGAACTGTTGGTTTTAATTAGGCAAAGCAAAGGATTGAGTCTAAGTATCTGTATTTTATGTTTATGTCACATATACACATTGAAATGATCTGGAAGAATTTGTCTTCTTGGTAGAAAAACTTACCCAGAGACACCTGAACAGACTTTTAAATAATGAGCCATGAAAGAACAGAAAACTTGTGATGCTGACATCCACTAGAGGGCCCCTTTCTGCACATGTCAGTGTGTTCTGCAGGCTTCCTCAGAACCCCTGGAGACAGAATGGCAGCACTACACAGGGCATCCCTGACTGGCTAATCAAGACTGCTCAGGATCAGTCTGTGTCTCCTTGCAGCGCAATTTCAGTGTGTTCTGCAGCTTGTGTTCTGATCCCTATTTGGCTACAGCAGGAGAGTCCAGTGAGAAACACAATATCTCCTTGGGAAAGAGAAGGAGAAAGCTTCTTTCAGAAAATAAAATATACAGGCATTTTCCTCTCCCAAGAAAAAACTCTCCCAGGAGTGATTCAGTAATTTCTGTGATTACCAAGTTGTTGCCTATGTTGGGAAGAAAAATTCTCGGTCCTGTAGGAGCTCATCCATCTTCTGTAAATATACACTGGACTAAAGAGAAGGTTAGAGAAACTGACTCTATAGATAGAAAATATTATACTAGCTGTCCTTGACACCTAGATCCAATTGTTTATTCTGCTAGGGGCTTCCTATGTCACCTTGGAAAAATACTTAGCCTCTGTATCCCTCAATTTTCCATCTGTAATACAAACAAGGAAGTAAAGGAAGATTTTTATGGGCTTTTGTCCTGTTTGAAGCCCAATTTTCTTATCACATCAATGATGTCATGAATATATCTCAGTATAGGCCAAATCTCTCAAATGTCAAAGTTAACATGTGAGACTCAGGGTAGATATGCTAAGGCTAGTGGATTGGAGGGTTCAGTAATTTGATTTAAAACAGTGACAACTACATATATCTGACATAACAGACCATCTATCTGTCTGATGATGCAAAGAGCATGAATCTTTGCCCAAGATGTTAACAAATAAGTCAAAAAAGGCAGTTAAGGAAATTTACTATCTGTCTTCCTGACAGCAGTATCTTTGATGGCTTAGGTCAATGTCTACATATTAGTATAATGGCAAACCAATTTGATTAATTCTAAGATTTTTAAATAGAAGGCAAGAGATGCTCTTTAAGTAGAATTGAGAGAGAAGGATTTCAAAACTCTGTGAACCAGAGAAATTTTTGAATTGTGAAATACCAACTTTGTGGTTCCTTACTGTGACATATCCTAGGAAGAAAGATTGTGATTTATGTTTTTGTGAACTAAGATTTACACTCCCATATCACATTTTTTCTGGTTTCATGATAAAACCATAGATTTAGCTAGAGTCTTAGTCTACTCATGCAAACTCCAGTTGGTTTCAATATACATAGATACTTCTTTCTAACATAAATGATATTATTACAATTTTACTCCTTTCCAAAACCTTATTTTGTAAATGTAAACATGGAATATGAATCCCAAACTTGTGAAAATGATTTATTTGTTCATAGGAATCAGAACTTGTGGTAGAGGTGAAATCTTTTATTAGACCAACTAGATTTTTGCAAAAAGATTAAAAAAGTCTTTAATTGCAAGCTTTCAGACATAAACATCCTTCTTCAGGCATAGGAAAAAAGACTGTACACGTTCTGGGTAGAAATTAAAGTTCATATTTCACAGAAGAATTGAAGGTGTGATAAAATTCAACTCTCCTTCAACTTCACACCTTCAACTCACCTATGAAATGTCTCCACACTGTGTGACTTGGCTCCCAGGGCCTCCAGGAACAAGGGGATTTCACACCTAATGAACCTTGAGCAAAGAGGGAGTTTAGCCCAGACCAAGCTGAAGGGCTTCTTATCTGTCCTGTAGCAACTCAATATGGAGATGCAGAGATGCCCACAGTGTCTCCAGCACATTTTAAAAGCATGCTCTCCCTGCCTATAGTAAATCATGCTTTCACTGACATTATAAAAAGGCATCCAGGGCACCAGCAAGCCCTAGGCACTGGCATTGAGGCAGGGGCAGCACAGGTGGCAGACTGCATCCCTTTAGACCTGGTTGGAGCTGCTGAAGATGCAGGGAGAGTCTGCACTGAGAGGTGCAGGAGAAGGCAGGGAGCAGTTCTCTTCAGCAACACCAACAGCAGACCACCCAGAGGGGACTGCTGGGACCCACTCCAGGAATGAGTCCATGCACATTATAGTGGACACTTGAGTCCCAAAACCCTGACTGTCCAGACTTGGGACACCAGAGAGTGTTTAAGTTCTGATTTTTATTTTGTTTTGAAGATTATAGTGTACATTGTGAGAGGGTTGACCCGGGAAAGGGTAACTTGGCAGGCCCCGAGTGACCCAGTGAGGACAACCAGTGATAACAGACTCTGCCTCTGTAAAGGGATATGGCCATATCTGCCTAGTTTGGCCAGTGGCACAGGATATTACCCCAGCTTGGGGGAACAAGTCTATACTCAATAGGGGACATTAATAAGGCCAGTCAATACTGGGTTCAACCAAACACGGGCTGGTGTGGTGTAGAGGAAGTGGAGCCCCAGGTTCCTTTCTACTGCACCCAGTCAGCCTGAGGGAGAAAGACACTTTCTCCCCTGAGGAACCTCCCATTCTAGTCTTAAAGTCATCAAGCTGTGGTGGGTATAGAAGAGAGGGGGATTCACTGTTGGTATTGATGCTTTGAGTGCCCATCAGACCCTCCATGGGTACATAAAAATATGAACTTTCATTTCTACCCAGGAGAACTTGTACAATATTTTCTCCTATAGCTGAACAAGGGTTCTTATGCCTGAAACCTTGCAATTAAAGAAAAGTTTTTACAAAAATCTAGTTAGTCTAATAAAAGATATCACCTCTACCATGAATTTTGATTCCTTTTGCCTCTAGAGCAATACAGCTACAATCTGCTTATTTATTAACAGAAATTATGTGTGTGTGTGTGTGTGTGTATAAGCCTTGAAAACAAAAAAAAGTCTTCATTTTGCTGATTATAGCACACAGAAAAAGAACATGTTCTCATTTTTACATTTAAATTAACATATTTCTTTTCCCTTTGTATTCTATAAAATACACATGGCTACATGCATTCTATTTATTTAGGTATTGCTAATATATCTTTCTGGATATTGGACAAATTGGAGATGTTCAGATTTCCTAGATACTTTTATTTATATATATTGAGAGTCCAAAGGAGGGCTACATATATAGTTGGAGATAGGGAGACCAGGTCATATGATGAGAGGCTGAGAGACATGGGTCTGTTCAGCCTGAAGAAGAGATGACTCAGAGGGGCTTGGTGGCAGCCTATCAATATATAAAGTGTACAGATCTGGGACTGGGAGATCGTCTATTCACCAGGGCTTTTCAGGGGAAGACTAGGACTAACAGTCATAAATTGCTAGAAGACTGCTTTACATTAGACAAAAGGAAAAACTTTTTTACAACTCAGGTGTCCAGGGTCTCCCCCCGCCCCGCCCCGTAACAGCCAGAACCAGAGGAATTAATAAGCAATAAATATGTGCTTCTTGGAGGCATTTGTTATTTTGCCTAAACAGCTAATATTAGTTAATATAAAGCTTGTAAGTTTGTAAACTGCAAATGTCACTTGTCTGTCGTAAGTTTAACCAAAATGATAAAATTAACTGGTCACGGAACTGATTGGGCCCCACAAGCAATGCTGTAGCTGTAAGATTAGGAGACCTAACGTTTTTTTGCTCAGGGTTCAGCCCTGATGATAAAACTGGATCTAACTGCCTGGCACACCCAACACATTCCAAGAAAATGTATCTCAAGAAAGCATATTCAAATGAAGCCTAAATGGGGTTGGAACTTAGGCGGAGCAATGTCAATTTCAAACCTAAAGGTGCTGAATCATAATTTGCATACTGGATAAATCCTAGTCTGGTTTTATGATAATTTTAACACCTTTCAATCCCATAGAGTAACAGGTATAAGGCAATGTTATTAGTAGCTCTGAGACCAACAGATTAACGTAAGACTAGGTATAAAAAGCACGTGCATCAGGTAACCAGCAGGAAGGAGGGAACAGAATGGTCATTTCTGTCCCATGCCTGGACCCCAGACTCCCAGTGAGTGAGGATCAGATCCTGATCAAGGGACCTTCTCTGGTAACCCTCTGACAGCATTGATTAAGGACGCCTGACTTCGCTGGAATCATTTGATGCGTACCTGGCATTGAGGGACTATTGATAAGTTGCCAACCCACATCTGTCTATCTGTTATTTTGAACAGCCCTGTGGCTAGTACCCTCACAGTGCCCAGTTGGCCTGCAACAGAATTGATCTATCTATCTGTTGTTATTATTTACTATTAGCTCTTTAATACTGCATTATCTGCTTATTGCATTTATCTTTCTGTTAATTGTTGTGTGTGTGTGTAAGCTATAATAAATTTGCCTTCACTTCACTCCCAACTTTGCCTCCTCAATCCAAAACTGAATCAAACAGCCCAGTTGGCTGGTGATAAAATTGATTCACTCACAGTGCCCAGCTGGCCTGTGATACCTCCCCCCCACAGAAGTGGTACAACACTTATTCTGGATATCTTCACAAACACCTGGTTGCTTACCTTGTTGGGGTTATCTGATCCCAACAGTCTTTCCTGCCCAAGTTCAGGGAGGCTGGACCTGATGATCTTAAGAGGTCCCTTACAGCCCCTAGTATCTATAAATCTATGAATCTATGAATGCGCGCGCGCACATACACACACACACACACACACACACACACACACACAGATACAAGGAAAGCAAATCTGAAGTAGCGTGTCACTGTAAAGCCTGCTCCCTAATCAGAGACCAAAGAGCTCCCGATACTTGGACAAAATATAATGTTAAGTATACCACTATAGTAGCTGTCATGAAGTTCCAGATGTAGACATACTATATATTTAGACTAGTGTAAAAGGGCAATGTGCATAAAATGAAGTCCTACACTAGAGTAACTTACTAGAATCTGATGGGGGGGGCAAACAAAAAGAAAAAAAAACAACCACCTTTGATTGTAGTTAGAATACTAACTGCACTGCACTTTATTATAAGGAGTGATAAAATGTACCTCTAGGTCATATTGTAAGATATGACTAAGACTGAGAAAGAAGTTAGATTGGTCTGATGGAGAATGAAAACAAGAACTATGAATAAGAGTACAGGCTAAGGCAGAAGTACAGCAAAATTCAGTGTAGGCCAAGAGAGGAAGATAATAAGAGTACAGAAGAGAAATGAAGAAATTAATCAGGAAAAAGAAATGAGAATATCTCAAACAAAAATTGTTGAAATTGAAGAAAAAATCAAATAAAAATGTAAAAGACCTGTTTGAACAAGGTAATGAAATTGAAAAAGTAGAGTCTTCACTCTTGGAGATACAGCTCTGGGACACTGAAAAATATGTACAAGTTTATATAGACTTCATCAGAGCTTATAATAGTGTTAGAAGAGAATCACTATATTCAGTTATGGTGGGGTTTGAAATTCCTCAAAAAACTGATATACCTCACAAAGATGTGCATTGAAGGATCAAGGAGTTATATGAGAATTGAGGGAATGCTAGAAGACCTAGTAGCAGGCTCAAATGGGGCATTGAACTGTCACTAGTGGTTTTCAACTCAGTGCTTGAGAAGAACATAAGAGCTGCTGAAGAAAAAGGGAAACCGCTGCAGCTGAACAGACTGCACCAGTTATTTGCAAATGCAGGAGATATCTGCCTAGTAGGAGAGGAAATAAAAACAGTACAAAAGAATACAGTGATCATAGAGTCAAATATCAAAGAAGCGGGGCTTGCTAGAAATGTCAGCAAGACTAAATACATGATTACATCCATAAAGAAATCTCAATATCACTGGAAGATAAGAATAAGCAATGACAATGTGGAAAAAGGTATAAATTTAAAGATTTAGGAAAGTGGGAAAAGGTAGAAATTTAAATATTTAGGAACACTGAGGACAAATAAATAACTGGAGAAATCAAGGTAAGAACTTATAATGCTAATATATGCCTGTTGAGCTTGGATAAAATAATGGCATCATGAAAAATCTCAAGAAACCTTAAGAAAATCAAGATTTTGTAGACCTTTCTAAATACCCGCTGTCTTGGGCAAGATAAGAGTGCAAAGAATGAAGTGGGTTATTGGAAGAATTTGTCAGTAAAGGCACACGAAGCAGATTTTGGAAGCTGAGGCAGAGTTATCAGACCTTGAAATATACCAGAGCAACAATTGGAAGGAACAGAAGACATGACAAGGTAGAAGGAGTATGTGCAGGATAGGAGAAGGTGGAAGGCTTTAGCTAAGGTGGTTATAGGTCTCCAAAGCCTGTAAGAGGAGAGACAGAAAGAGATCATAAAAAATAAAGAATTCCAACTGTATTAATTGAACACTTTTATGTATACATTTTTCGCCAATTAAATACCAAGTCCTATTAAAATAAAGTTCTTATTGTCTTATATGCTAAATGTTTTCATTTTATGAAGTTTTCAAATGTATTGTGGGACTGTTATGATGAAATTAATCTAATCATTCTGAAAGATCAATCCACAAGAAACACATCCTACCATCCCATACTGTAAATTATGTTTGAATTGAAACCCTTTTGCTTTAAAAGAGCATTACTTCAACCCACTGAAGAAGACTAAATTGCTAAGAAGTGAACTTTTGCACAGGTGCAAGTAATAGGTTTCTTCCTTATTTCAAACATATATAAACACCTTCATTGTTTAATACTTAAAAAAAATATCAATACTATAAGTAGATTTTGCTCCTACAATGAAGGGGCAGAACTCCTCTTGGACCATGTAATCCTCTTGAACAAGATTTTTGTTACCTCTGTACATTGAGTTATTTTTTATTTACTTTTGTGTAATCTTTCTGGAATCTCTACTAATAAAAGTACTTTTTGTGTTTACCCAGGACTGCCAATATCATAATTTATTCCACTGACTGTAGAAGGACAGCACAAGGTATAAATCAGCTTAGCGTTTTGCTGTACTTGTCATCTTCTTCACAAATATAAATGGAAGCAAAAGAGCTAGGTTACAATCAGAAAAAAATTGTGGGCTCCACAACATGTTAATTTCATAGTTTATGTCATTTACAGCACAATAGCTACATGCAGTAGAATTTATTTTCATCTTCTTTGAATTACAATTCCCAGGTACATCTGGAAACAAATATTTATCATTTTAACACTCAGGACAACACTGAATCAATCAATGCAGGTTTCTGTTAATAATGTTTCCGATATTTATCACAGAAAGATCTCATAAGAAAATAATATAAAGGCATTGCCTGCATTAGTAAAAAATAGATTGATGTATTAAACAGATATATCTTTGATAACTTAAAAAGAATGATGAATCACAAACAAGTGTACAGTACCAGAGGACTAGATCATTGTTATCACTGAGCAGCAATGAAGTAACTAATAATTGCAGCAATTTTTATTTAGTCCATACCTTTAGAAATCTGTGCTTTTACTATACAGCTCTTTGTATCAAAGTGCTTGAAACAGAGCAGTTAAAATACATAATTCAAGACTTTTTAAAACTAGTTTTACATGATTTCCTGAAGCAAATATTGCATATACCAGAGATGAAGGCTATAATTACAATAAAATAAGTGCACATGACCAAATTCTGCTATCCCTATAATGAAGTATCTTTCTGTGGCAGTAGCCACATTTCAATCCCTTGAGTGCGCATGTGTGTTTTGTGGTGCCTCAAAGCCACTTGAGGCACTGCAAACCACAGAGAGTGTGTGTGCACCCATGTACCATGCTGCTAATTTGCAGCTCAGTGGGGGGGGGGGGGAGCGGTTGACATGCAGAGCACCCAATGTAAAAGAAAAACACTACTAAAAAAAGCAGCATGGTGCACATAGCAGCAGTGTGCACCACCAGAACCTAGAGTCTGGCCAGCCAGAATCATGCTCTGGGTGCCAGCCAGGCTCTAAGCAGCTGGCTTGGCTCTGCTACTGCCTCAGGAGGCCTCCAGTACCCCAGGTAAAGCTGCTGGGGCCACAGAGGTGCTGGCATCAGCCTCCCCAACCCCACCTGGGTCCCTTTGTTACACATCAGAGCCCATGTGAAGAAGTGAGCCTGGGGACAAATGGCAGTGGCACAAATATGTGCTATATATGCTGCTGCTATTTGTCCCCATGGGAAATGTGCACCTTTTGGGGATGCACCCTAAAAGTTCTATACGAAATAAGATCCTCACTGTAAGTAGCGGTGGCAGGCTTTAGCTCATAGTGTTTACTGATACAGAAATTCCCACTAATTCATAGCAGGTAAGATACATAACTGAATAACTGTTACTTCTATATTATCATACTTAACCATTTAATTGTTCTGAAGGTCAACTTTTTTTGATAAATGCAGCTGCTATGAAGTCATACTTAGACAATTAACTGTATGACTGCATGTGTTTTACCTACACATTAGGTAACTAATGAGAACATACCATGTTTCTCCATGGCAATGTAGAGGTAGCAGTGAGCTATGTTGTGAGGCTCAAGATCCCTTCATATCCTTCAAGATGTTTTTTAAAGATATTAAGTGCTTTGTATCTTCCACATGGAAACTATGGAGCACAGAGTATCTTTACATGGCCTTAGGGCTCCTCAAAAAGCATCTGTTGCACAATATAACTAAATGAATAAGCCCAGACAGACAAGAAATCTCTATAAGGTAGGTGTAACTGTTACATCTGTTATTAGCATACATGAGCATGTATAACTGTTGACTGCCCGGCCCGCTCCCCAGTGTGGGACTTATCATGGGTCCAGGGCTGGTGAGGCTTAGCATGAGGCTCCCTCCCAAGTGGCATCTGGCTCTGCCCGGTGTCCATGGCCTCTAGTGGGCTAGGAGCTGGTGCTGCTGGCAGCTGATGGAAGCATAGCAGGCTGCACCTCATAGGCAGCTGTGGGACAGGGCCAAGGCCAAAGCAGCTTGTGGCCAGGGCTCTCTGGACTGCCAGTGGAAGCAACAGCTGGAAAGGAGTGCAGGGAAGGGTGCTCAAGGCTTGAGGCCCCATCCTCCAGTGATGTGTTACCAGAGATGTCAGGATGGGGTCTGGGTGTGGGGTCCTAAGGAGCCAGAATGGGGGACAGCTCCCACATGAAGGCCATGGTCCTGGGGGCAGTAATGTGTCTACACAGATGTTACTGCACAGTAACTAATTGGGAATAAATTTGCTACCTGTATTATTCGAGTAGCAAATCTATGCTCAAATTGGCATCAGCTGCTATAGTAACTGCACAGTACAGGAGTTCACATGTAAACATGCACCCGTACTGCACAGTAATTTTTTGTTACTGAGCAATAATTTTTGGTTACTGTACACGAAATGTGCACATGTAGATGTGTCCAATGTATGTTACAGTGTTTGCTGCATATGATAAACATTTGAAAGCTTATTTCATTGCTTCAGTTACAATAAATGCTAATTACTTGGATGAAACTAAATAGCAATTACACACCAGAAAAAATATTAACAGAAAAAAAATTTAAAGTACAGACACATAAATGCCATTAGGACCATATTTTTCACAGAAAATCCATTCTTTTTTGACCTCACCATCCTCAAACTCAAGGGAAATCTACCAAAACTCCTGTACAAGGTGGCTTTGGGAACAAAAATTCATAAGATGGCTGGACACTAAGAACCAGGGACTGAACACTGATATTGACTTTATGTCATGCTGTAATCTACCTGATTCCTGAAAATCTTACTTCACTATAAGTGATAACGAGCCTCCTCCCTTCTGATAGATCTTAATCTCCTATCAATCAAACTTCTTTTCTTCTGTTAATTGTTTGTCTGCTACCCTTGAGAATTTCTCCCTTCTCCAATCTCCCGGACCTATCCAGTGTTTTTAATCATCTCTGTGCCTGCTTCTTTCCTCAGGCATGATAAAGGAAGTCTTGTATTTGAAAGCCTGTCTAACTTTACCCAACCATACAGTTGAATAATAAAAAATATCACCCACAAAAATCCTTGACTTGAAAATTAAAGGAATGATGGATGTAAATCCAAATGAATAGTGCCTTTTTTGTTCAAGATTTTCCTCATAAAAATTATGTATTGCTATACATTTATAGAACTTGGATAACATTTAATACTGCACTTATATTTATTAAGCATATTCAGTATATCAAATATTTTACAAACAGCTATGGGAAATGAAATGTTGGGGGTTGAGGGCTTGAGAATTTTTTTTAACCTCCTTAAAGTAACATAAACAATAATGTTTTTTCTCTTTTTGTATAGCTCTCTTTTATCAATTCTGTAATTGTACTTGGTAACTGTGTATAATAGAGCATAATTAACTTTTTGCTGACAGAGACAGAGAGAAAATAAGCAAGTATAAAAGGGAGTGTGTTTCTTAATGGTGTACAGTATAATACAATAAAAAGGAGAAAATATGTGAATTAAATTTTATCCTCTTAATTCTTCAGTACTTATTTCTGAGTCTTTGTTAATATGTCATAATGAAGTGTTTCTGTAGAATTGTAAAATTGTAAAATGATCTGCCTAGGTATCAATCTTAATTGACATAATTATGCAGTTTCAAAAAGAAGATTGATACAATATTCGGGGGGGGGGGAGGGGGGGGCAGAAGGGCTAAGAGGGAAAAATAAAAGAAGTCCAAAAAGGAATTAATAAAAATTAGGCCTGTGCAAAGCTTTGGGTGCTGATTCAATTCGGAGGAGATTCAGCCTGATTTGGGGCCTAATCTCTGAATGTGAATCAGGTCAGGAGACCAATAAAAAGGTCTGAATTGCTTTGGAAAATATCCAGAGAGCTTTGGGCATTCCCTGCTTGCCATCACAGGGAACTAGACTCTGACTCTGTGCTGGTAAGTGCAGGGTGGGGGCTGGAGGAAGGAGGAGGGGACTATGTTCATCCCCTGCCTGCTCCTCCAGCCCCCTGAGCACTCTCCAACCTCTGCCTGCTCTCCTAGCCCCATCAATGCCTATCCCACCCCACTGCAGCTCCTGGTTCCCCCACTCACCAGTTGCTGCCAGGTTAGAGGGTGATCCCTGCTGCCCTCCACTGCCCTCCACTGTGTGGGGGCCTCTGCCATGAGCCCCCAACTCCCACCCACTCTTGCAGCCCTATCAATAACTGCTCTGCTTGGCCCAGCTCCTGGCTGCTGCAGCCCTGCACTCACCAGCTGCTGCAGTGGCCATCCAGGCCCTTGGAAGCTTGTGGCAGAATACCCCCACACAGTGTAGGGCAATGGAAGGCAGTGGGGATCACCATCCTGCCTGGCAGGAGCTGGTGAGTGTGGGGCTCTTTTTTATTTAAAAAAGAGCCAAGAGCTGAGGCCAGGTGGGACAGCCATTGGGGAGGGCTGGGAGAGTGGGTGGGGGGTGGAGTTTGTGGCACAGCACCACACATAGTGTAGGGCATCAGGATGCAGAAGGGACCACCCCCCTGCCTGGCAGCAGCCAGTGAGTGGGGGCTTTTTTTTTTTTAAAGAGCCAGGAGGCTGGGCCTCAGAGATCAGGTGGGGGATGGGGACTTGTTATAGAACACCCACATAGTGCTGGGCAGTAGGCATCACTCCCCCCTCCCCCCCAGCAGCAGTCAGTGAGTGCCAGGTTTTTTATTTTTAAACAGCTGGGAGGCTGGGGCCAGGTGAGGCAGCCATTGATGGGGCTGGGTGAGCAGGCAGGGGATGGGTTCTGCTTGATTTAGAGGTTTGGCCAATTCAGGGATGGCAGAATCTCCAAATCAGATTTGGCCGAATTGATTCGGGACAGTGATTCAAATCACTAAATTGAATCGCTGTCCCCCGAATTGGCTGAATCTGAATCCAAAGCAGATACTAGCTTCTTTGCACAGGCCTAATAAAAATATTTTTAAAATATGTCCTATGATTATTGTAGCCACATGTTCAAGGCCAACTCTTATAAGTGGGTATAACTGCAAGCAGTTTCTGACTGAAATCATATCTATAAGGGTAGGGGTTAAGCCCCAAGGAAAAGCCTTCCCTTTGGGGGATGGAAAGTGAACAGGCCTATCCCAAAGCTACAGCAATTGGAGCCTGTGCTGCTACAGTGGCAGCCACAAATATAACAGCTGTCATACAAAGGAGGAGAGCCAGGGAGGTAAGACTCCTCTCTCCCTCTTCCACTCCCCACCCTTGCACCCTGCTCTCCAGAGGTCCACATCATTTCTACTGTTCCCACCACCTCTGCCCTGGGTGCTGAAAGAGCTTGCTAAGCCTCTGGTCAAAGAAGCAGAGCTATTTGCAAGACAAAGACATTAAGATACTTTTAAGTTTTTAAGCATTGTGTCCTGAAAACAAAATGTCATTGTCTTCACATGCCCCATGTACTGTTTTGTAGTTGGCTCAATTTTTTTTTTATATAAAGCAACTTCAAGACTGAAGGTTTTTCTATACCCCTATTTAGCTACCACCATTTCAATAAGGAACTGTTTTCAAATTTTGGGTCCACATAGTCTCTTCATAGATGTTAGAGTCAAAAGTGTCCAGCCTTCTCCTGAAAACCCCCAAGGTAGGGGAGAGTACCACCTCCCTTGGAAACCTGTTCCAGATTCTGGCAACCCTAACCATGAAGAAGTTCATTATGATGTCCAACCTAAATCTACTTTCTATCACCTGGTTAGTTCTGCTAATTACTTCATCACATTGACGACTCCTATTCATCTTAGAGACAACAACAGCTCTGAGATCTCTTTCTGCCTCTGTGCTGCTGAGGTCATCCCCCAGCTTATAGGTGTTCTGCTGATTAAACAACAGACAGATGCTTCAAATCACACTGATACTCATGGGGGATTTTAATTATTGGGATATTTGCTGAGAGGAAAACAGCAATTCAAAAGATGTTCAGAGAATTTCTGGAGTGTGTCAGGGACAAGTTTTTGATACCAATTGCAACTAAATCAGAAGAACGTTTAGACTTACTTGCTCATAAACAGGGAGGAAGTGATTGAAATGTGAAGGTAGAAGGCAACTTGGGTGACACTGAACATGAAATAAGAGACTTCAAGATCATAAAGGGAAGAAAAAAGGAGAGCAAGAGAATAAGGACATTGTACTTTAGAAAAGCAGACTTTAACAAACTTAGGGTGCTGGTGGGCAGGATTCCCTGGGTGGCAAGTCTGTGGGGAAAAGGAGTCCAAGAGAATGACTATAATTTATAGAGGCCTTCTTAAAGATGTGGGAATAAGTTATCCCAATGTGAAAGAAAACTAGGAAGTCAACAGTAGACTAGCCTGGCTAGACAGCAATCTTTTCAATGAGTCAAAATTCAAAAATGAAACATATCAAACTTGGCAACTTGATCACAGTAACAGGGAAGAGTATTAGAGTATCTCACAGGCATGTAGAGAAAAATTAGGAATCCCGAAGCACAATTTGACATTCAGCCTACAAAGGAGGGATTCTACATGTATGAAAAAAATAAGGGGGAGACCATAGAAACCATAGGTCCCTTATGGAATACAGAAGGCAATCTAATTATGGATGATGCAGAAAAGGCTAAAGTAGTCAATGCTTTTTTGTTTTGTTTTGTTTTGTTTTGTTTTACTTCTGTATTCAAAAAGGCAGCTATCAGATAATGAGTGCCATTAGCAGCAAAGATAGGAAAAAAACCAAAATGGCCTAGAGTAGTAGAAAAACAAGTTAGAGATTTCTTAGAGAATCTAAATGCTTTTAAGATACCAAGACCAAATAGGATGGACCTGAGGTACTGAAGGAATTGGTTAAGGTAATTTAAGAGTCATTGCTTATCCTCTTTCAGAATTCATGGAGGTCAGGTAAGGTCCTGGATGATTGGAAAAGGACAAATATAATACCCATTCTCAAGAAAGGTAAGAAGGAGAATCTGGAACAACAAAATAGTCAGCCAGACCTTGATACCTGGAGAGATCATGGGGAAGAACCACAAGGAACCCAGTGTGAAGCACCTAGTTCAGAACAAGGTGATCAAGAAGAGCCAGCATGGATTCCCCAAGAGTAGGTCATGCCTCACCAACCTGAATTCCTTGACAGACACTATGGATGGTGGTGAAGGCAGTAGATGATATATACCTTGACTTTAGCAAAGCTTTTGACACCATCTCTCATGCCATTCTCATTAACAAACTAAGGAAATATAGAGTAAATTAAAATCCTGCAAACTCATAGATATATAGATGCTAGGGACAGAAGGAACCTCAACAGATTTCATTGATTTCATAGACATTAGGGCTGGAAGGGACCTCAGAAGATCATCGAGTCTATCCCCCTGCCCCAGGGGCAGGAAGTCAGCAGGGATCATAGGATCCCAGCAAGACAAATATCCAAATTTCTCCTGAAGGCATTCAAAGTATGCTACCTCTGGCAGCAGTTTACTCCAGACCTTGGGGGCTCGGACAGTAAAGAAGTTCTTCCTTATGTCCACCCTGAAACAGTC